>NW_026042573.1:0-166689 GCF_023856365.1 Brienomyrus brachyistius | reverse complement strand
AGGTGTGTGGAGTTTAAGTCAAGGGAGGTAATGCTAAGATTATACAATTCCTTGGTGAGACCTCACCTAGAATATTGTGTGCAGGTTTGGTCACCATATCTTAAAAAGGACATTGTGGCCTTAGAAAAGGTGCAGCGTAGGGCCACAAAAATGATTCCTGGTCTTAGAGGAATGTCATACGAGGAACGGTTACTTGAGCTAAATCTGTTCAGTCTCAAGCAAAGGAGATTGAGGGGGGACATGATCCAGGTATATAAGATTCTAACAGGTTTGGATGCTGTTCAACCAAATAGTTACTTCAGCATTAGTTTAAATACACGAGCTCGTGGCCATACGTGGAAATTAGCGGGAGAACATTTCAAGCTGGATTTAAGGAAGCACTTCTTTACGCAGCGTGTAGAGTATGGAATAGTCTTCCTGATAATGTAGTGCAAGCTGAATCCTTGGGTTCCTTTAAATCAGAGCTAGATAAGATTTTAACGACTCTGAGCTATTAGTTTAGTTCTCCCCAAGCGAGCTTGATGGGCCGAATGGCCTCGTCTCGTTTGTATAGTTCTTATGTTCTTATGTTCAACTCCTTCATCTACAGTGTCAGATGAGCAAACCTTATCTCCCCCTTGAGGATTTGGACATACCAACATAGGGGCAAGAATTTCTGCTACCTCGTCCTGCTGCCTGAGTGTTTCGCCACGGCACTTCTTCACCGAGAAGGAGGTAGAGTCGGGTGCTGAATGGTTATGATCCTCGTCTGCAGGGGGGAGAGGGGAAGGGGCAGGGGAACCACTGGCTACTCCTCCCTCGGTGGCATAAGGAGGAAGCTGCTGTTTGGGCAGCAATGCTTGGGCAGGAGCCACACAGTTTATTTCTGGGTATCTAATTAGCGGACACCATTAGGTCCCTTCAGGGGCTCCACAGACAAACTCATTGACAAAATAGAATTGTCACAGAAAAATTCTTTGTCACATGCTCAGTCGACATGGACTGTGTGCTATTTACATATTTTTGGCACAAACGAAATCTCATATGCATATCGATGTATCTTTCGCACAAGTGGACCTCCATCACTTTAAAGAGGGTAAACTCTGATCAGGAAATTTACGACGTCAGAATAAACGGATTTTTTAACAGAAGTAACTGACATGCCCTAATAAGGAAATGCATACAATCAGAATACAATATCTGTGGTTTTTAACAGTGGTAACAATCTGATAATGAAAGGAATCAGATCAACATTTCTATAGCATGTAACAGAGCTTGCTCCCCTCCAGAACTCATTGTTCCAGTAGTTATCTGAAATCATCTGCAGGAGCTATTCTTTTATTTGTATATTAAGCATAATTATTCATGAATATTATTGATTATGTTTATTTGTTTAATGTTTTTATTTATTCGTATTTATTGTTTATAATATAATGTTATATAGTATTGCAACACTTGAAACGAGAGGTACTTGCCTGCCTTAGTGATATTTACTATTGTCTAAGTGTATTCCCACCTGTAGGAGGCAGCAATGGTTGTTATTAAAGGTGCTGAGATTACGCGGCTCAGGGCTGAAGGTGCAAAGTGAAACAGTCATTGACCGTATTTGCCATGTGTGATGGTGTCTGCATATCGGCCCTTTTGCGCCAAACAAACCAGTTCAAAGTACTGTGTGTTAAAATATCATATGAATAAATCCTCTCAAGAACTAAACTCAATATCGTATCCTCATCATTCAACGCGTCTGACTTTTGCACCTCTTACCACAAGGCAGTGGATTACATGGGGAAATTACAAACAAGGAGAATTTAATCTGTTTTTCCTCTACATTGTCGTTATTCAGAATATTACAGACTATGAACAAAAACGGACAATGTAAGAAAATAAAAAAATGTGTATGACAGAAAGCTAGAGTATTTTTGCAATGGTGAGCACTAGCTGGTTTATGTACTAGCTCACACTCAAGAAACAGCATAAATGCTACTCATACACAGTTGGGGGGCAGGGGTCAGTCCTTGTGCCTGTAATGAGGTCACCAGTTGAAACTAACCCAGCCTCAGCACGTCTGTGGGTCCTTGAGCAAGGCCCTTAACCCCCAGCTCCCTGGGCGCCCCAACAGGTAGCTGCACTTCGCGGACAACTTACTCCACAAAGAGTAAGTTGAGGGAGACATAAAAAACACAATTTCCCCACGGGGATTAATAAAGTCCATCCATCTATGGAATATTATTTAGCACTATATAACGCAGAATATAAGAATTACGATTTTATAAAAAGTATGCCAAATATCCATGATATAATCATTACAATGTAAACATTATAATGTAATCAACACAATGGAACCAACTGAGTATGTATTTGCACCTTTTGTTAGTCTGAGTTTCTGTTAGCTACTTTGTTAGTCCTGAATCTATGAATATTCACATTTTTATCGCGTATATTTTATCACTATGTAAAAGGACAAATATATTATCAACCTTTTAGTGAGACAATGTGTAAACGGCTGAAACTACCAAGGTTTACTACTGAAGGAAGGGATTCACCTGAGTTCACCAAAAGTTCATGGCTGAGTATTTTTAAAAAACCAAGTGGAGCTGCTCGCGCCACTATTATGTTCAACCGAGAGGCCAAACGGTAAAAGAAATGACTGTCAAACTTATCACCTAGGGGTAAATATAAATCTATACAAATATCACCTGCATGCACATTACTTCTTTTACAATAACCAACTCCTGATCCATACTGTTAGTCGTGAAAAAAATAACTATTGTGTACATAGAGGCCCTGTGTAAAAAGATAACTGCCAAGGAAAAGATCAAAAACATTTATTTCAAGGATTCAAAGTTTTTATGGTCATGTACAGTGTACAGTGCAGTTCTTATTTGATTAACTTGAATGTCTTCACAGACAAGACGATTAAACAAATAAAGCAGCGCAACATTACAGTAACTAACAACAAACAAAGCTCACGAGTACTATTACAATATTCATATCATTTATTTAAATTTAATTTTACCAAGTAAATTAATTGAAAAGCAGTTACCGCTTTACCTGCTTCTCGGGAGAAATAGCAGATATACAAACGTCATGTATGTAACTAAAATCTTAAGCCAATAAGGGCAAAGTTGTGTCGTAATGGAGGCGGATCCAGCCTGTGCAGCCTGCTAAGAGGTGCTGCCTGATGTGTCTTGCTCTCGCGGAGTTTTGGTACCATGTGACATGGTGACGTAATGCAACGGGCGATAAAAAATATAACCATGATGCATTGCGTCAGGACCAGAATGCATTGCTTTAAGCTAGCGCTGTATGTGGGTGCATGAAGTGGAAAGCACCCAATAATAAACATAACATTTTTTTAAAAATGTTTTCTTCACCGGTGCAGTGAATTTAAATAAAGAGCTATGATGGTGCTGCAAATGGCTTTGCATAGTAGTTAGTAGTAGCATTAGCCGCTGTGTGCGGCATTAGCTTTCTACAGTCCTTACAGATGGTTCGTGTTTTGTCTGTCTCCCTTTCGCCATTTATATTTTCCGCCGGGCACCCGAAATGCTGACACACAAAAGATTCAAAAGTGTCTGGGGTATCTACTATAGTAATTTAGTCAGATGCCGACATATTTACAGCAGCTCATTTGCAGCGCATTCGTGAAACGGCTTTTCGCTCCAACGAGAAATCTCGTCATGTTGTAATATCGCGAGATCTCGTGACACGCGTTTCACTCCCACTTCTTAGTAACAGTCATGATTTGATAAAGTGACAACCTGCGTAATAATTGGTAATACATAGAGTTTGCTATTGTTCAGGCTAGCAGACTGTTATGGCTTGAGGTTAATGGTGCCTGTTACTTGTGAATTTTCACATTTGCAGGGATCTTCTGCCTCGTGAACGTGAAACGGGTAATTATGCTAAAAGAAGAAAAAAGCAGAACTGCAATGTGTGTAAGGCTGGTGCTGATTTTTCAGTCTGAACACAGTAAAATTTATACAAATTACCTGTATTCAAACTTGTATTCTTTATATAGTTTGGTTAATTACTATTTAAAAGTTTTATCTGCGCTCCATTGTATAACTTATATTGGAGACTTGTATGTACTTTTCGATTGGAAATGGTTAGCTGTATACAGGGGCGCCGCTAAGGGGGGGAAAGTTGGGACAATTCTAAGGGCCCACGCCCTTTAGGGGCCCCCAGAGATCTGAATGGGTGTGATAGGGGGGCCCAACCTCATATTTTGTCATAGGGCCCAAAATTGCTAGCGGCGCCCCTGGCTGTATATACTTTGAATATTTTTATGATTAATTTCTTTGTTTATTTAATTTGGCAACAGATCTGCACTTTTAGCAGTATTGCTGTCAATTTTTGTGAAAGTTGTTACTAAATAAAACAAAAGAAGCAGACTTGTGTAAATCCTATATTGGTCGTGTATTCTTCCTGTAGCGTAGTGACAGCTTTTTGTACGGAAGCCGTGAACGGCTGTGCTTGCAAATATATTTTCTTCTGAATAATTAGAAGGATAAGCATATTTTGTCGCCGCCGCGAGATAGTCATGCCATACACAGCTCTGCTCGTTTTTGTACTGTAACCGTGTTACTTAATTTGCGAATCCATGAATTTAACGTTGACATTAAGTCAACATTGACATTGACAACGTTGACATTAAGTGTTGCACCTATCTAGTGTTTTACCGTGAAGGGCATGTTATATCTTGTCTCTAAGTCGCACTATGGTCCAGGGGAATGCTATGTCATATTAGAACATGTGTCGATGATGTGGCAATATAAATATTTTAGAATACTGTCAGTTTTAGTTTCAGAAATCCATCATTTGAGAAAAAAGGCCAGTCACGACAAATATATATGGAATATAACAACAGAGGTTAGCTGTATTTGTTTAAGTGTAAAGATGCACATAGAAACATGCATGAGCTCATCTGAGAATAAACTGAATGCAATGAAGATTTGTGACTCCTGCTGGAAAATGCGAATAGTGGCAGGGTCTTCAAGCAGTACATTTGTCTGAGAGTCAGTTAATATTAGGAAAGGCACCGTTTTTTTTTCAATGGCGCTAATTATCAAGAAGGAAATGGAGTACCCCAGTACCTGGTTTACGGGCACTGGAAGCTCCAGTATCAGTCAGACTTTCATGTAAGTATATGTGTGTTTAATGACTTGTGCATGTTTCATCTTTACCAGGGGCAGAGGGGAAACTCAATAAATAGCCTTCTCTCACACTTCCAGGCCTGCAGAACTGAGCATGTCCCCTGGTTTTGTGCATATGTCTGTAGGCTTTGAGTTTTTCCTATGGGGGCTTCAATTTCCTCCCAGAGTACAAATACGTGCAGATCAGTTGCATTGGGGAGTCCATACTGTGATGCTGAGTGGGTGTAGGAGGAGATTGAGAGATGAAACTCCGGATGATTTACTCCCTCGGCTAACTAACCAGAACAGGATCGTACCAATACCAAAATGATAAGTTTATAAATGTTTTTCACTACCCTGATTCATTCAGTTATTTCTGTTTGTTAATTCCATCCCCCAAGCAAATACATAAATAAACAAACAAATATTCAGGGGGAATGTGTCATAGGTGATAGAATCAGTGGATGAATCTAAAGAAAAAAAGTAATGATTTCTTTCTCTCCAAAACACAATGCACAAAACTCTTAAGTTAGGTAAGACATTGAAATTTTATGACAGTAGCATGATGCAGAGGAACAACAGAAGGAAAAATCTAACTAAACCTGAGTCAACTAGGACTAATTACACTAAATTAAGTGGAACACACAAAATACCTAAAACAACTTAATAAACAAGCAAGAAATATTACATTTGATTAACTATACTGATGCCTGAGGGAAGTTCTTGTGCATAATGCAGCAAGTATATACAGCTGCAGAGACACTACACATAGTGCAAATAAATTAAAAAGTATACAGTACACACACTGATTCCTGAAAAATCTAAATACCATGGAATACTAATGAAATACTGATGATGATGATAATAATAGAAATAATAATGAATTAGTTTAGGGTATTATGCAATTGACATGTACAATTAAAAAAGAAATTGCACCAGACATTTCCTGTGGCAAAGAAGGGTTGCTTTGTGCCACATTACTCAAGTCAATTCACTTTATTTTGTATAGTACATTTTCATAGCCTTACATTGTCTCAAAGCACTTTACTTTGTCCCTGCCCAATTGTCCCAGTGAGCAAGATCTAGCCTGAAAAATTAGAAAGCGACATTGGCAAGGATAAACTCAGTCATAGTAAGAAACCTTTGGAGGAACCAGAGTGAAAGGGGGAGCCCATCCTCCACAGGTCAGAAGTCACGTTAACAAAGTCCTGATTTATATGGTTTATATGGTTCAATTAGTTAAGTCCGGATGTAAATACAGAATAACTGGCAGCAGGGCACACAGGAAAGACGTAAACAGGCAGGAGGGCAGGCAGGAGGGTGGCACAGGCAGGACGTAATGGGCAGGAGGGCGGGCAGGCAGGGCAGCACAGGCAGCCAGAACTGTTTTGCCACTGCAGTTTGTTTTACAATTTCATCTGCATTTGTTCCCCCAAGGTATAACAGCAGCTAATTTATGAACATGCTGCTTTTCAGAAAAGAAGTTTAATTTCCAGGAGCATGACCAGTGCATACATTTAGTGTTGATGGTTCTTTGTAAAATGGATGTTCTGTACTTTTATTGATCTGTCCATCCATCCATCCATCCATCCATCCATCCATCCATCCATTCATCCATTTTCTAACTACTTCTGATGAAGTTCCGGGTTATGAGGTATCCTGAAGCCCAGGCAATATGGGACAAACACACACATGCACACACATAGGGTATACCTATCCTTATGGGGCCCGCTCATTGACTTCTATTGGATAAATGCTAACGCTAACTATGACAATCTTAACCCCCACCCTGCCCTAACCATAACCATAAGTAACCAAGCAAAATAAAAGAGGTTTTGCATTTTTAGTTTTTCCACAGCAGTCACAGATTTTTATAAAATAGAGTTTTCCTGGTTTTCAGTTTCGTGGTCCCCATAAGGGAAAAAAAAAACAGGTATTTATCACGCTATGGGGTAGGATAGGTATACCCGCTCGCACACACACACACAGACATGCACACAAATGGATAGATCACCACAGTTACTATGGATGTCGATCCTGCAATAATGAGACAGAACTATCATACTTAACAGGATCATATCCCTAGTTCTACATATGCATAATTATATTTAAAAAAGATCCCACGCACCTAGCACATGAGATGTTTGAACTTCTGCCCTCTGGTAAACGTTACCGCAGTATGCATTGCAGAACAACCAGATTTAATAAGAGCTTCTAACCCCAAAGCCATCAGAATACTAAATGCTAATGAACATACGTTTATGTGAAACCCTACTCTCTCTTACTCTCTGTGCACTTTATTACCACAACTGGTATTAAGTTTACTTTTTATTTATACAGTATAGTGCAATAATATAATCACGATTTGTGTGTGAGTGTGCCCTGTGATGGGCTGCCCCCCATCCTGGATTGTTCCCTGCCTCGTGCCCATTCCACATTCCGGGATAGGTTCCGGACCACCCGCGACCCAGTAGGATAAGCAGTTTGGAAAATGGATGGATGGATATAACTAACATAAGACAGACATTACACCTAACAAACAATAAACACGAAATAAAGGAGTGGATACAAAAAAAATGTAATGCAATGACCAGATTTAACACCTGGATTATGTCCCCCCTTAGTCTCCTTTGCTCGAGGCTAAACAGATTCAGCTCAGCTAACCTCTCCTCATTAAACATTCCTCTAAGACCAGGAATCATTCTCCCAGCCAAGCAAGCCTGAGTCCGGCTTCCACTCCCCCGATCCCCAGCAATGTTAACTTGGAAGGGCGTATTCTGTATGCACAACTGAGACAACCCAGGTGGAGCTTATCGGCTGGCAAAATTGCCTTCAGGTATCACCCACCCTAGTGAGAGTCCAAGCTAGGGCCGTTCTCAGAACTCACCCTAAACGAAGTCCTGCTCAAAAGTTGTAATGACCGCCTGAGGTACCTGTCAGCCTTGCCCGTAATGAGTCAGTGGGTGTAGCCGGGCTGACACGCTTTTGGGCATCCAATTGCTGAGAACTCCCCTTCGGTTCTGACAAACTGTACGATCACAAGCAGTGACAGCAGAGCCACAGACAAGCTCAACCAACAGAGAGCGAATGGTAAGCACCCAGCACCCGAAGGGCTCAACTGATCACATCCAAACGACTTCCTGATGGGATTGTGTACGTAACTGGTTTACTGTTGTTAATAGTGGTTGAACTTCTATGCAAGTCCCCTTGTTGGGGGAGATGGAATGAATGAAAGCATAAGGTGAAATAAAACCTAAAATAAATCAAAAAGGTTAAACGGGAATCAAACCAAATGAATTGTGTTTCTTATTCAATTGTAAACATCAATTAGTTATGCAACAATAACCTAATTGGATGTTAATGTATTGTGATCAAACTGATTTAGTCTGTGAAGTTGATTCCTGCTTTCAGGCAAGAACCTGTGTGTCCAATTATGCGTGTTGTATCACCGCAGTTGACCACCAGAGACCCAACTCAGATGTTGTTAACCTACTATGGCGGACCACTAGAGGTGCAATTTCAATGGAGTGGCACTGCTATGGCTTGCCACTAGAAGCGCAATTTCAAAATTGAGTGGTAGTTCTATGCCTGACCACTAGAAGCGCAATTTCGAAATGGAGTGGTAGTTCTATGCCTGACCACCGGGGTCGCAATATCGAAATGGAGTTGTAGTTCTATGCCTGACCACTGGAGGCGCGATTTTGAAATGGAGTGGTAGTTCTATGCCTGACCACTGGAGGCGCAATTTCGAACTGGAGTGGTAGTTCTATGCCTGACCACCGGGGGCGCAATATCGAAATGGAGTGGTACTTCTATGCCTGACCACCGGGGGCGCAATATCGAAATGGAGTGGTAGTTCTATGCCTGACCACCGGGGGTGCAATTTCGAAATGGAGTGGTAGTTCTATGCCTGACCACTAGAGGCACGATTTCGAAATGGAATAGTAGTTCTATGCCTGACCACTAGAGGCGCGATTTCGAAATGGAGTAGTAGTTCTATGGCTTGTCACTAGAAGCGCAATTTCAAAATTGAGTGGTAGTTCTATGCCTGACCACTAGAAGCGCAATTTCGAAATGGAGTGGTAGTTCTATGCCTGACCACCGGGGGCGCAATATCGAAATGGAGTGGTAGTTCTATGCCTGACCACTAGAGGCGCGATTTCGAAATGGAGTAGTACTTCTATGGCTTGCCACTAGAAGCGCAATTTCAAAATTGAGTGGTAGTTCTATGCCTGACCACTAGAAGCCCAATTTCGAAATGGAGTGGTAGTTCTATGCCTGACCACCGGGGGCGCAATATCGAAATGGAGTGGTAGTTCTATGCCTGACCACTAGAGGCGCGATTTCGAAATGGAGTGGTAGTTCTATGCCTGACCACTAGAGGCGCAATTTCGAACTGGAGTGGTAGTTCTATGCCTGACCACCGGGGGCGCAATATCGAAATGGAGTGGTAGTTCTATGCCTGAATACTGGGGCCGCAATATTAAAATGGAGTGGTAGTTCTATGCCTGGCCACTAGAGGCGCAATATCGAAATTGAGTGGTAGTTCTATGCCGGGCCACTAGAGGCGCAATTTCGAAATGGAGTGGTAGTTCTATGCCTGACCACTAGAGGCACGATTTCGAAATGGAATAGTAGTTCTATGCCTGACCACTAGAGGCGCGATTTCGAAATGGAGTAGTAGTTCTATGGCTTGTCACTAGAAGCGCAATTTCAAAATTGAGTGGTAGTTCTATGCCTGACCACTAGAAGCGCAATTTCGAAATGAAGTGGTAGTTCTATGCCTGACCACCGGGGGCGCAATATCGAAATGGAGTGGTAGTTCTATGCCTGACCACTAGAGGCGCGATTTCGAAATGGAGTAGTACTTCTATGGCTTGCCACTAGAAGCGCAATTTCAAAATTGAGTGGTAGTTCTATGCCTGACCACTAGAAGCCCAATTTCGAAATGGAGTGGTAGTTCTATGCCTGACCACCGGGGGCGCAATATCGAAATGGAGTGGTAGTTCTATGCCTGACCACTAGAAGCGCGATTTCGAAATGGAGTGGTAGTTCTATGCCTGACCACTAGAGGCGCAATTTCGAACTGGAGTGGTAGTTCTATGCCTGACCACCGGGGGCGCAATATCGAAATGGAGTGGTAGTTCTATGCCTGACCACCGGGGGCGCAATATCAAAATGGAGTGGTAGTTCTATGCCTGGCCACTAGAGGCGCAATATCGAAATTGAGTGGTAGTTCTATGCCTGGCCACTAGAGGCGCAATTTCGAAATGGAGTGGTAGTTCTATGCCTGACCACTAGAGGTAACCAAAGATATAGCTAGGCGGTTGCCGACGCTAGATGAGTGACACACACATTTAATGCATGCGCATGCTGCTTGTGGCCTTCTTCTGTGCCTTGCACAGTATAAAACCCCTTAAAACAATTACTGAAGCGAGACGGCGCACGCGTTACGGCGACAGATTTAAATTGTGAGTGCACTATATCTCGTCGCAAATGGTGCTTAACCACGGCGGGTCTCAAGCACAGGAGACTCCCAATTTCTAAATGACACACACTTGGCTCACAGCGCAAAGTTGTGTTAAACTTGCTTTGTCTAAAGCAGGCACACACATACGAGTATGATCCTGATAGGTAACTAAGCTATCGGTCTTATGTCCAAGCGCAACATAATTTAGGTTAGAACCTCATAACAAGTATTCCCGTTCGCTAATAGAGAGATCTCTCCCAGGATATATAGAAACGGAGACACTCGTCCGAATTGAACCTGGAAACAAAGCGCTACATCTGAGAATCTCGTCAGACATAGGGTTAAAGTTTACTGCAGTTTAATACGAAAGAACTACAATGAAATCACCGAAAATAAAACAAAATAATATAACTACTAATAATAGAAATAAAAATAACTATAATAAGCCCATATGATCCCGCTTAAATGCCTTCAGATTGCCATGAGTGCGACTTTTGCAACCAGTTGACAGTAGCGCTTCTTCACTGCACGTTCGGTCATAAAAAGTTTAAATTGTGTGCTCAGAATAAGTTTAAACCTTGTGCCTTGTGATTATTAACCAATTTTTATGCTGAATGGTCGGCTCAAACTCAATTGCGAAACACCGTGAGTCTGTTAATGTGTGACTTAAATGGAACTCATTAATAACCAGTATCACGTAATAACCTGGGTTAGAATAGAAGGCTTGTCCAACGAGCTGCGTCACCAGGTAATGTAAACGATCGGTAGCGAAGCTCCCCTCACGGCCAATGAGAGAGAGTCTCGCGATATTTCAGGCGAATTTGAGGTTTCAGAGCGTAGATCGCACAGGCAGGGATTCTTGTGAGCACTCAATGAACGGAGGCTGAAGTTGTGTAAAAGACATGCATTTATTCCTATAACTAACATAAGACAGACATTACACCTAACAAACAATAAACACGAAATAACGGAGTGGACACAAACAATGTAATCATGAAAATGCAATGACCAGATTTAAAATGAGTAACCTTAAAAGGGAAAATACTGTTCTGCAAAGCAAGCAATTTGTGGAAATACTGTCCTAAAGTAATATAGCAGGTGAATAGGAGTTTAGGTTGTTATAAATGAAAGGAAGTTTGTTTACTTGGTTGCAGAGTGGGGGGGGGGGGGGTCTTGGCAGTTGGTTGCGGAGGCTGATGAGCTGATGGGTGATGGCACTCAGGGAGGCGCGGTGTTTGCAGCGGTTGTTGGAGTGGAGCCCCTCTGATTCCCTCTCCTGGTGAAGCTTGGGCTTGGTTGCAGTTCTCTGTCCAGCTGGGTCTTCACTGATAGGCTTCAGGAGGGCTTCTTGTGGGCTTCTCTTCTCTTGGGCTGATGTTCTCTGCCTCTCTTCGTGCTGATGGTCTTTTGTTTTCTCCTCCCTTCTGTTTCTCCTCTCCTGGCTTTGTTCTGAGGTGCCAGGTTTTATAGTGTAAAGTTCGTGAATAGGAGTGACCAGGAATTCGACTCCTGGACCAATGGCTGACCATCCATTTGGCGGGCTTTCGGAAGGGGGTCTGTATCAGTCCTTTTGAGATTTATGACCAGAGTGATTTCCCTTGTATTGATGATTTTCGTTAGGCTGGTGTAACTTTTGATATATTCACTTTCGTGGTAACCACTGACCAGATTTGGAAACTGGAGTGATTTTCCATCGGTTTGATACCAAACATGCCATAGCAGCCTAGCGGTTCACACCTCATACCATCTGTAATGATTAATTAATGATTACTTATATTATGTCGTTATGTTATATTACTCACACCTTATTTTATGCCTCACAATCTATATAATTGTAAATATACTGTGTAGCTGCTGGCGCGTTCCAAACTAAATCTCATTGTACTTACAATGTCAATAAAAACATCCATCCATCCATCTAGGCAGGCCAGTGTCGCCTCCATCCTTCCTGAAGTCAGTGATTCCTTTGTCTTTGTGCTGTTTAGTGCCAAATTGTTTGCTGAACTCCAACCTATCAGTTTCTGGACCTCATCTCTGTAAGCTGACTCATAAGAACCAAAGAGATTTACAAATGAGAGGAGGCCATTCGGCCCATCAAGCTCCTTTGAGGAGAACTTAGCTAATAGCTCAAAAATCTTATCTAGCTCTGATTTAAAAGAACCCAGGGTTTTAGCTTGTGTTACAATAACAGGAAGACTATTCCATACTCTAACTACACGCTGTGTACAGAAATGCTTCATCAAATTCGTTTTAAAATGTTCTCCAGCTAATTTCCACTTATGGCCACGAGTTCTGGTATTTAAACTAACATTGAAATAGCCATTTGGCTGAACAGCATCCAGACCTGTTAGAATCTTAAACACCTGGATTATGTCCCCCCTTAGTCTCCTTTGCTCGAGGCTAAACAGATTCAGCTCAGCTAACCTCTCCTCATTAGACATTCCTCTAAGACCAGGAATCATTCTCGTTGCCCTACGTTGCACCTTTTCCAAGGCAGCAATGTCCTTCTTAAGGTATGGTAACCAAACCCGCACACAATATTCTAGGTGGGGTCTTACCAAGGAATTATATTATCGTAGCATCACTTGCCTTGTCTTAAACTCCACACACCTAGAGATGCAATGTGCCTTCTCGCGTGGTGTTCCTGCAGAGGGAGTCTGTGAGTGCTGGAGATTGGGGGAGGGGGCAGTGTGGCTATGTCTGCTCTGTGTTCCTCCAGACGAGCAAAGAAGCTGTTTAGCTCCTTTGCTAAAAGGGCGTTGCTGTTAACAGTGACGGTGTTGTTGCCTTTGAAGTTTGTAATGTGTTGTATTCCCTGCCACACCCACTGTGGGTTGTTGTATGTGAAGTAGACCTCTATTTTCTGTTTCTCTGCCTGCCTGGCAACCTTGATGCCCCTATTCAGGTTAGCTCTGGCTGCACTCTGTGTTCTTGACTGCGCTGTCTTGTCCTGTAGTATTGTATTGTTGCTCTTGTGTTTATCTTGCACTTTCTCCCTCTGTTTGTGCTCCTTTCACTCTGTATAGTTCTATCTTGCCCGCACTTGTGTCATCTTGTGTTGTTTCTGTTTTTCTTCTTTGTGTTGCACCGTGGTCCAGGAGGAACAATGTTTCCTTTCACTGTGTACTGTGTATATTGCTGAAATAACAATAAACCCACTTGACCACCTGCCTCAATTCATCCTGAAGAGTTTTCCAATGTTGTTCAAAGGTCTGTTTGTTTCGAGTGAAGGACACGCCCCTGGACGTGCTGGATAAGGGGACCACAGATCAGTGTCCTCAGTCCTGCTTCTCCCTTCAAAGCTGAGAGGAAGATGACCCGCCTGCTGCTTCTGGTTTTGGCTTATGGAGCTCTGCTTATCTCCACAGAGGCCCAGCAAGATTACCACAGTCTCCCTGCACTCACAAGACGGCCATTAAACTCGCAGTCGAAAATGCTCATCAAGGAACCCGTCAGCACATGAATTTCTATAACATCCAGGGCCGTCCGAAGGTAACTGCTGAGAAAGTGTTTACAAAAGTGTGAAACTTTCATCATCTGCAAGCTGAACTAATGAGTATCACATTGATTTTGATGTTTTAATTTCAATGCATATGATGCTTAATGTCTCTTCACAATGAAAGTGATGGTTGTATATCTCAGCCCTGGTCAATTTTACCTTCTCACAGTTTCTCTCTGAATCTGCTGCAGTCAAGTCTGTGACAGTTTGCCATTTTTTGGGTGATTATTGTTTGTTATATTGCCTTTAAAACAGTTGTAGGCAATTTTGTATATAACGTGTTTATGTGATTTAGATCAGCAGTGAATACATTGACATTGAGATTCTCTTGAGAGCAACAAAATGTCCAAAGTCAACTGCAACAGACCATCGGGCTGACTGTATTTTCATGGACAAGAGGGTAAGTAAAGAGTCACTGTGACTGTGAGCATTGGACATATCAGTTAGCAAATTAATTTAGGTTCATGTTAACTTTTTTGATGCCCTGCGGGGGAAAGTTAGCCAACAATAAAGTAACAAATACATAGGTGGCCTCAAAGAGCCAGTTCCTTCACCTTATTCTCAAATTTTAGTAGGTTTACAGGCTTAAAGGCTGGATTACCAGGCAGAAGCAAATGCTAATCATCTGAGGGGTGACCTGTAGATTATGCTTCGAGCTATGAACCCTAGCTGGCCTTATTTAAAGACCTGTGGGCTGTACTACAAAGCGGGTTTTACATACCCAGAGTTAACTCAATCGAGCCAGGTTAACTAAAACTCATTGTTGAAATCAGCCTTAAATGGCAGTGTGGTGTTTTGTGGTGAAAGGGCAGGACTTAACTCTTGTTTTAATTAGAAAGCCAGTAATTAAACCTGGTCAGAGCAGGGTAGATGTGCAGTGTGAATTACCCTTTAAATTTACCTCTTTAAATAGTGAACTACAGGACCACTTAGCTTGATCGGAGGACAGTATTTTAATACAGAGCAGTGTTCAGTTAAACGGGATTTGTTGTTCATACTTTTAGATGAACTTGCTTTGTATAATATAGCCTTATGGTGACCCTGCTTTGGAAGCTCTTTCCTCTAAAATTGTTCTGTGTCATTAAACCCTGCACTCCAGCAGCTCTGCCTTAAATCATTAGATATATCTTTACTACACCTTCTCTCACTGTATTTATTGCCCACCACTCTTTAAATACTGTTTTTGTGTGTCTGTGTGTTTTTGCAGCCATTCATTAACTGTAGAGTTTGCAGCAGACGGTCTGGTAATGATCTTACACATCCATCAAATGACTGTGTACCAAACAAGAAAGTGGATGAAGTAAGTGTAGAGAGTCTTAGCATTATGGAAATGTAACAGGTGTGTGAATTGTGTCTAAACATGTGGTTAAACTTTGATTGTGTTTGTACATGCAAAAATTTGATCAGAGTACTGTTTATTAATGACAATGTTACTTTTAATCTGAACAACAGTGGCAGCACCAAGGAAAAGCTTGGGGGGGGGGGCTCTAGCTCCTCCTCCAATGACCATAGTACCCCCACAGCACCCCCAAAATATTGGTTTCATTTTTTCTTTAACTATCTGTAAAATCTGTATATTGTGTAAGACATTTTTGCGGTTTTTACAGCATACTTGTAGTGTATTTTTTCTTCAAAGTACACATAGAGGCTCTGTGAGCTAGACGTTAGAATTTCATATTTTATCCTATTTTATCCATGCTGTAGCTTATCGTGCTGTGTGCTTCTATACACCATCTACATAAGCTGAAAAGCTAAAGCACCCGGTCTAAATAATCTCACTCCCCTATAGCACCTGTAGCATTAAGTCACTGGCGCTGCCACTGCTGAATAAACGACTCCAATCTGACTAAACCGCTTAACTTTTCCTCCCCATGTTACATTTCAGGACAAACGACGTAATATGTGTCCTTCTGATAAACCTCTTCTCAGACCTAAAACTGCCTTGGCTTCCAAGGACACTAAAGAAGCTGAAGGAGACCGTCTGACTGTTTCTGATGGCTGATGGTCCTGCAATGTGGACCAGAGGAGGAAACTGGGAGGGAAAATGCTTTGCTTTATATCATGCCCACCCAAAGCCCCCAGTGAGTAAGCCATAGGCGCCGATAGGATGGAAAAACTCCCAAGAAGGAAGAAACCTTGGGAGGGACCAAACTCAAAGGGGGAGCCCATCCTCCTGGGGCCGGCAAAGTGTAGGTGCAGGATCACAAAAAAACTTGACGAGAGAAACGAGAGAATTCGACTGTCCCTCACAAAAACTGTAAAGTTTTAGTGGCTAAATTGCTTTTTCTATGCCTTTTCAAACAGGAGGAGATTTGTTTGGCTATACGTAGAAATTTTCTATACAATTTAGACAGCACAGAATCATTAACCTACTTTAATGCATTTATTAATACAACCACATATTTCACACATTTTGACATCAGTCATGCAGTGAAGATACAGTCTCTTTATTTCTTGACGCCAACCCTCCCCATTAATCCGGGCTTGGGACCGACACCTAGTTGAGCTGGCTTTCTCCCTTAAGTGGCTGGGTTAGGCTAAACTATGCACATATTTATGAAGACTACTATAAATTTATAAAGACCTCCCTAAATATGTAGTCTAACAAAACGCAGTTTAAAGAAGGTAGCCTACCTGGTAAACAAAGAAATTAAAAGGCCCACAGCATATAATCGGGCTATATCCAAGCAGTTTTTAAGAACGTAACCTACATGGCGAAATTGAATTACTTTCTGGACCAACAAACGCAACCAGACATGAACATTATGCACCTTCCTAGTCTTGATGTATGTCGTCATACAGATGAGGACGTTAAGGCAGCCTTTAGGTCCGACCCATCATGCACTGCAGTTTTTTGCAAATTCCTCAGATGGAAAACCATTAAATACCTCTTCTATTACCTTATATTACCTTATATTCATGTAATAAATATACAAATATCAATTAGTTGGAAATCAGCCAGACAGACGTAATTACTACAAATGGTTTCCACTGTATTTGTGACTCTGAGTGCCGCAGGCTTGGATGCAGTGCCGCACCATTTTGGGCATGCACTGGCATGCACTGGCCAATCATGTAGCACTTCTCTCATAAATATTAATGAGACATCACCTACCACCCTGCAAAAAAGAAATTTGCCGCTCGTCCCCCTGCACATGAACCAACATGGCTGTCTCAACCAGCGGAGCTCCGGAGCCTCTGGAGAAACACGCGGCAAAAAAGGCTCGCATACGGTCTTCCAGAGTTTGGGAATACTTCAGTCATGACACCTTTTCTGCGCCTCTACTGTAGCTGGCGTTAATGACGCTGTTTCAGCCATTTTATATTTTCTGTTTACTTATTCTGTCATGTAAGACTGAGACAAATTATCGTTTACGACTATTCTTACACACTGTAGCCTGACTTGCTGACTTAAGTAAGCTTAACTATAAGCTACCTTTGCTAGTGTTTGTGAATAACATGTTTCTCTAGTTATGAAATTATTCCATGTTTTAGCATCTGTTTCAACATTAAAGTCAAATTGGTATATTGAAATATGTAAAAACTATTGAACTATTAGCTTAAGTCTAACATAGAAAATCCTACTGAATCTCTTAAGATTTTCCTTTTTTGTTAATGCACTAATGTTTAAGAAGTGTCTTAAATTGAATTTCAGATTTGTGTGTGGGTGGGAGTGGGTGAATTGTATTAAATTCATACATTCATTCTTTTGGCTCAGACATTACTGACCTAAAACAAATTGAGGCATTGGGTAAGTGCTTAAATTAGCTACTAAATGGCAAAAAATATTCTAAATATCACATTTTCCATTCTTCGGTATAATTTTAATGAATCACCTATGCTGCCAAACATTAACGCATAGATTGTCACAACACTCTATGTTTTAGTTCTTCTTTATGTGTATAGGACGGTGTGATGGTTCTGGTGGTGGGTGTGGCCGACGCTGCTCGCGATGTTTGGCTATGCTGCAGTCCCAGGGACCAAGTTGGAACACATTTCCACCTTCAAGCTTAGGTGGAAAAACGGCACCGAGACCCAGCAGCAGGACAACTTCTTGTCCAGACAACCAGCCCTGCTTCATCATTGAAGTAAGCCCTGTGAACAGGAGCGAGATGTACTTCTGCAGTGGATGTTATAGCGGAAAGAACATCCCCATCCTCACGTCTGCCGGAGTGCCCCCTCAAGTGGGTGTGTGACTTAACTCGATGGATGAATTGGACAGAATGTACTGTTACTAGAGGTCGACCGATATGGGTTTTTCAAGTCAAGGGTCAGGCGATGGCCGATATATGCTGCTGATTTTTTTTGGCCGATAATTGGACGTTTTCCCCTCTATTTGCATGGTAAAATATCACACTAATAATAACAAACGATACACAAAATTTCTCAATTTAGCATTTATTGAATACTCAACTTGGAAACAATAACACATTTATAAACAATAAAAATAGCAGCATCAGAATCTCTGTTAGTGCACAATATAGCAGCAAACTCCTCATGTTTGACGGAAGGAAATTTGTAAACAATACAAAAAGGAATAAGCATGTTATCTTTAGTTGTAATCCCACTTCCAGTCCCTGAGTCTTACTCACCACACTCATACTTCACAGCAAACAGACAGCAGTTAATTAACCAGAAGAGAAAAATGCAAAAACACAACAGAACTTGTAAATAATAACAAACTAATAGACAATAAAAATAGCAGCATCAGAATCTCTATTAGTGCCAAATATAGCAGCAAACTCCTCATGTCTGACGGAAGGAAAATTTGTAAATACACAAAGGAATGAGCACATCTTCAGTTTTAATCCCATTTCCAGTCCCTGAGTCTTCCTCATCCCACAAGCAGGCAAGGCATGTCACCCCGGTTGTGTGACACTTATTTTATATAATAAAATAAGTGCCCCCTGCGGCCCCAGAGCCCGAGCAGCCGTCTCCGCTGCCTGCAGCTACCGCGCCCACGTCCGAGGCGCTTTCCCTGCCTGCAGCTCCCGGGCAGGCGCTCCCTCTGCAGCCTGCAGCTCCAGTCCCTGGCCCCACTCCAGTCCCTTCTCCCCCTGTGACTCTGGTACCCTCACCCCGACGAGCCCGACCCCGGCCGCAGGTCCTTATGTCTGTGTCCCATAAGGGGAGAGGACACAGACGCACGGCTGGGGTCCCACCCGCCCAGCCCCCTGGCTCGCCCTCCCTCGCCGGCGCTAGGGCTTGGTCGGCACCTGCGGGTCCTGGCCCTCCGGGTCGGCTGTCGTCTGCGGGTCCCCCTCCGCGGCCTCGTCGCCCTGCCTCGGTCCCTCCTCCGGCGTCTTATCGGTTGCCTGCGGGCCCCCCGACGGCGGCTCCTCATTCGCCTGCTGGTCCTCCCGCTCTGGCGTGTCGGAGGACGTCGCCGTCTGCTGCGGCTCCCCCTCTCTCCTTGCCCTCGCCAGGGTCCCTTCCAGCTCCTTCGTCCCCTTCCCTGGTCTCCCCTCCGACTCCCTCCTTCGTCCCTGCGTCTGTCCCTCACCCCGTCTCCTCGGCCCCTCCGGCTCCGGCCTCCCGGCCGCCTGCAGCCCTTCCGGCTGCCTCCCGTCGCCCGCTGGGTCTCCCTCGGGCTCCTCTTGGTTCCCCCTCCTTCTCTCCCTGGCCTCCCGTCTTTGTCCCTCCTGCCTCTGCTCCCCCTCGCTTTGTTCCTCCTGTCTCTGTCCCTCCTCTCTTTGTCCCTCGTCCCTCTGGCTTCTGCTCCTCTTTCCCCGATGTTCCCTTCGTTCACTCCCGGTCCTTTTGTCCTGCCTGTTCCCTCCGTGTCCCCCTTTCTGATCTGTTTCTCTGCCTTTCCTGTCTTATGTCAAGTCTTGTCCTGGCTCCTTCCCCTGTGCCAGTTCTGTCTGTCCGTTCTGTTCCCTGTCCCTCATTAATGAGGTTTTATATAGATATACATATATGCCCGGCTTGTCCGCTCCTCGTGTGTGCCACGCCCCCTGATTACCCACGTGTGCTTCCCTGATCGTCTCCTGCTTTGCCCGATTACTTTGATTAGTCATGACCTATTTTAAGTCCTGGTCTTACCTGTTTGCCCTGTCCGTCATTGTAGTTTGTCAATGCCTGCGTTCCGTCCTGCTCTACCCGCTCCGTTTCCCCGATTAAAGACCCGTTTTCACAAACACAAAAAAAACTATATGTATACATATACATACACTGAACAAAAATATAAACGCAACACTTTTGTTTTTGCTCCCATTTTTCATGAGATGGACTTAAAGATCTACAATTCATTCCAGATACACAATATTACCATTTCTCTCAAACATTTCTCACAAATCAGTCTAAATGTGTGATAGTGAGCACTTCTGCTTTGCTGAGATAATCCATCCCACCTCACAGGTGTGCCACATCAAGATGCTGATCTGACATCATGGGTAGTGCACAGGTGTACCTTATACTGCCCACAATAAAAGGCCACCCTGGAATGTGCAGTTTTGTCTCACAGCAAAATGCCACAGATGCCACAAGCATTGAGGGAGCGTGCAATTGGCATGCTGACAGCAGGAATGTCAACCAGATCTGTTGCTCGTGCATTGAATGTTCATTTCTCAACCATAAGCCGTCTCCAAAGGCGTTTCAGAGAATATGGCAGTACATCCAACCGGCCTCACAACCGCAGACCACGTGTAACCACACCAGCCCAGGACCTCCACATCCAGCAGGTTCACCTCCAAGATCGTCTGAGACCAGCCACTCAGACAGATGATGCACGGCCCCATGTTGCAAGGATCTGTACACAGTTCTTGGAAGCTGAAAATGTCCCAGTTCTTGCATGGCCAGCATACTCACCGGACATGTCACCCGTTGAGCATGTTTGGGATGTGCTTGACCGGCGTATACGACAGCGTGTACCAGTTCCCACTAATATCCAACAACTTCGCACAGCCATTGAAGAGGAGTGGACCAACATTCCACAGGCCACAATTGACAATCTGATAAACTCTATGCGAAGAAGATGTGTTGCATTGTATGAGGCAAATGGTGGTCACACCAGATACTGACCGGTTCTGAGTCCCCAGACCCCCAATAAAGCAAAAAACTGCACATTCCAGGGTGGCCTTTTATTGTGGGCAGTATAAGGTACACCTGTGCACTACCCATGATGTCAGATCAGCATCTTGATGTGGCACACCTGTGAGGTGGGATGGATTATCTCAGCAAAGCAGAAGTGCTCACTATCACACATTTAGACTGATTTGTGAGAAATGTTTGAGAGAAATGGTAATATTGTGTATCTGGAATGAATTGTAGGTCTTTAAGTCCATCTCATGAAAAATGGGAGCAGAAACAAGAGTGTTGCGTTTATATTTTTGTTCAGTATATATATTTATGGGTGTATCGAGACTAGATGGTCAGTATGGATAACTAAGGTGCACTAAAACTGGGTGAGCAGGCAAGGCATGTCACCCAGGTTGTGTGACAATTATTTTATATAAATGTATATATGTATATATATATTCCATCCACCATCCCTCCTTTACGGAGAACTGCGTTATTTTTATTGTCCATTACGAAAAAAATAAAAAAACTATATATATATATATATATATATATACATATATATTTATGGGTGTATCGAGACTAGTTGGTCATTATGGATAACTAAGTTGCACTAAAATTGGGTGAGCAGGCAAAGCATGTCACCCAGGTTGTGTGACAATTATTTTATATATATGTATGTATATATTCCATCCACCATCCCTCCTTTACGGAGAACTGCGTTATTTTTCTTTTCTATTGCTAATAAAAAAACTATATATATGTACATATATATATATATATATATATGGGTGTATCGAGACTAGATGGTCAGTATGGATAACTAAGGTGCACTAAAATTGGGTGAGCAGGCAAGGCATGTCACCCAGGTTGTGTGACAATAATTTTATATATATGTATATATATATTCCATCCACTATCCCTCCTTTATGGAGAACTGCGTTATTTTTATTGTCTATTGCAAAAAAAAACACAAAAAAACTATATATATATATATATATACACATATATATTTATGGGTGTATCGAGACTAGTTGGTCATTATGGATAACTAAGGTGCACTAAAATTGGGTGAGCAGGCAAGGCATGTCACCCCAGTTGTGTGACAATTATTTTATATAAATGTATATATATATTCCCTCCACCACCCCTCCTTTACGGAGGACTGCTTTATTTTTAATATCCATTGCGAAAAAAAAACACAAGAAAAAGAAAAAATATCTATATATATATATACATATATATATATATATATATATATATATATATATATATATATATGGGTGTGTCGAGACTAGATGGTCAGTATGGATAACTGAGGTGCACTAAAATTGGGTGAGCAGGCAAGGCATGTCACCCAGGTTGTGTGACAATTATTTTATATATATGCATATACATATTCCATCCACCATCCCTCCTTTATGGAGAACTGCGTTATTTTTATTGTCTATTGCAAAAAAAAAACAGAAAAACTATATATATATATATATATATATATACATATATATTCATGGGTGTATCGAGACTAGATGGTCATTATGGATAACTAAAGTGCACTAAAATTGGGTGAGCAGGCAAGGCATGTCACCCAGGTTGTGTGACAATTATTTTATATAAATGTATATATATATATATATATATTCCATCCACCATCCCTCCTTTACGGAGAACTGCGTTATTTTTCTTTTCTATTGCTAATAAAAAAACTATATATATATACATATATATTTATGGGTGTATCGAGACTAGATGGTCATTATGAATAACTAAGGTGCACTAAAATTGGGTGAGCAGGCAAGGCATGTCACCCCGGTTGTGTGACAATTATTTTATATATATATTCCATCCACCATCCCTCCTTTACGGAGGACTGCTTTATTTTTAATATCCATTGCGAAATAAAAACACAAGAAAAAGAAAAAATATCTATATATATATACATATATATATATATATATATATATATATATATATATATATATATATATATATATATATGGGTGTGTCGAGACTAGATGGTCAGTATGGATAACTAAAGTGCACTAAAATTGGGTGAGCAGGCAAGGCATGTCACCCAGGTTGTGTGACAATTATTTTATATAAATGTATATATATATATATATATATATATATATATATATATATATATATATATATTCCATCCACCATCCCTCCTTTACGGAGAACTGCGTTATTTTTCTTTTCTATTGCTAATAAAAAAACTATATATATGTACATATATATATATATATATATGGGTGTATCGAGACTAGTTGGTCATTATGGATAACTAAGTTGCACTAAAATTGGGTGAGCAGGCAAGGCATGTCACCCAAGTTGTGTGACAATTATTTTATATATATGTATATATATATTCCATCCACCATCCCTCCTTTATGGAGAACTGCGTTATTTTTATTGTCTATTGCAAAAAAAAAACAAAAAAAACTATATATATATACATATATATTTATGGGTGTATCGAGACTAGATGGTCATTATGAATAACTAAGGTGCACTAAAACTGGGTGAGCAGGCAAGGCATGTCACCCAGGTTGTGTGACAATTATTTTATATATATGTATATATATATTCCATCCACCATCCCTCCTTTATGGAGAACTGCGTTATTTTTATTGTCTATTGCAAAAAAAAAAAACAAAAAAAACTATATATATATATACATATATATATATGGGTGTATCGAGACTAGAAGGTCATTATGCATAACTAAAGTGCACTAAAATTGGGTGAGCAGGATAGGCATGTCACCCCAGTTGTGTGACAATTATTTTATATATATGTATATATATATATATATTCCCTCCACCACCCCTCCTCTACGGAGGACTGCTTTATTTTTATTTCCATTGCAAAAATAAAAAATTTTAAAACACAAAAAAAAAAAAAAAACGAAAATAATAATAATAAAAATAATTTTGAATGTGTATTCAAATAAGTTTGAATGTGTGTGAACTATATATAAATATATATATACACATGCATATACAGAAATATATACACACACACACATATATATATATACACACACACACACAGACACACACTCACATAAACACATACACACACTGTGTACAGTCTTATGCAAAGGTTTGGCACCCCTTGACAAATAACATCTTTTCAATTACAAAAGCAACAATATCAGTTAATACAGTCTCTTTAGGAACTGGGGGAAAAATACACAATATTTTCAGCAAACATTGATGAATAGTTACTTTTTATGCCATAAATTGAACAAAATTACAAAATAAAAACATTATTATGGCACTCTGCAAAAGTTTGGGCACCCTACGTAATCAGTACTTAGTAACACCTCCTCTGCCAGATATCACAGCTTACAAGCGCTTCTTATAGCCAGCTGAAAGGCTTTCAGTTCTTGTACTTGGGATTTTCTCACATTCTTCCTTGCAAAAGGCTTCTAGTTCTGTAATATTCTAATATATCAAGGGCTGTATTGTCAAATAGGAGATCGGCAGCATTCTCCCACCTGAGAAAACTGTACTACAATGCCCTTGATAGTGTGTAGAAACACACTCGTCAGCTCTAGTCCTCCTGTAACAACGCAAAAGGACTGGCAACCCTCAGGTATTTATGCGTGCGATTGTATGATAAATTCACCCTGACAGTCTCACACTTCTCTTGGTACCAACAGGTCTCATGGAATATATAAAAGGCAACTGCAACAATTATACTCGGCACTAAACATCGAGGCACGGAAATGCAGCAGAGCTTGTGTATTTCTCAGGATGCATTCTAGTAAAATGCCCGGAAAATGAGCTAAAGACATATTTCAAGGGGCACTATATAAAACCGATGGAAATTTTACTGATTAAATAAAAGGAAAAGCATCGTTTGAAAAATCACAAATGTTTCTAAGATTCAATGCATCGCTTTTTGACCACATCATAGCGATGAACACATCATTGTTCCTGACAATGTCCTAATACAGAAATAAAACTTTATGTTGGTAAACTCAAAAAGCCTTCAGCTGTCACACTGGCTAACGATCTCAAACGATTATAAAGCAGCATTTTGAAAAGCGCTGTTTTAAAATAACAGATACAACACTTACCTTGTCTTCTGGCCAAATGCTTTTCACGGCTTGGCACTCCAACGGTGCTGAAACGAAATTTGTATTTCCTCCTACCTCGTTGGCCCTTCAGTTCTTCTTTTCTCCCTTTGGATGTTTTTTTCCTTCTTCTTTGGATATTGTTTTTTATTTTTGTTTGTTTTTTTTTACTTTGCATGTTTTTCCTTCTTCGGATATTATTTTTTTGGCTTATTTTTTTAGACGATGTTTTTTTCGTCTTCTTTAAAAATTGATTTTTTTCGTCTTCTTTAAATATTGTTTTTTTTTTCATCCTTTTGATGTTGTTTTACGGAACAAGAGCCGTACAGTGCTACTCTATCAGGAGGTAGCGCCAACTGAACGCCTTGAAGCAGTACCCAGCTCTTTTATAGGGAGCGTCAACCCGAAGTCAAGTTCTAGAACGTTGCACTCACTTTTCATTGGTTTCCCAGCTATGCTGTCAGAATAATGTTTGCTGATTGGTCGAAAATTTTAAAACGTACCCGAGTACTGTAAAAAAAACTCAAGATCTTGCTACCCTACGGAGCACCCATAAGGTGATTTTTTTTATACGTTATATGCAGCTATTTGTAGCAGGCCGTAATTAGACTAATCCACCCTTTGTCAATAAAGCCAACAAGAGAACAGGTTGCCCAAAGTTTGCTCAGGTACACGCCACAGCACAACCTTAAAAACACATCCAGCACAAATCACACTAGTGAATGACACAGCAAATCACAGCAATAAAAAAGACCCCTATGGGCAATCCAGCACCCAGACTACAGGTGCCAAAAGGCCCAGCCTGCCTAATAATGAACCCAAAATATACATACAACAAAGAAAAAGACACAAACAAAAAAGAAAATAAAACTAGCCAGCTGCTCCCACTAAACCCCGCTCCCGAGGCCACTAAGCCGGCTGGCTTGATAATACACGATACAACCTCAGATAAAACATATTAAAGCAACACCAGGGAGGTTTACAACCTGATCCTTAAAATTATCGACCCGTAATTCCACCTTGAAAACCCCTAAAGAACAGTAGTTTACCCCATGACTCACTGCCCCATTCAAACAAAAAAAAAACAGGTTTTTGGGGTAACCTTTAGGTCAGCTCTTCAAAACCAGGTATGAGGACTCTTCAGCTAATCAGTCCTCTAATTAGAAATCTAATTAGGGAGTTGCAGCGAAAACCTGCATACACACCGGCCCTTTGCGGATAAGATTGTTCACCCCTGAAACAAGCAAACAGAAAGGCTGCTACACTGCAAATTCAATATGCCCGCCGATGCTCCCCCAAATCTATCAGGACCCTGCCTGTCTTTCCCGTGCCTGCTCCTTTGCCAATATGCCCTACCATCGGAACATGCACAGCCATCTCGCCCCGGCTATGCCTCCAGTCCGAACTGCAGTTCCTATACCTGCCTATAATTGCCTGGCTACAATCCATCCCCCAAAATGAAATTGATGACCCAACGATCACAGCTAAGAATTCTATCCCCAAACCACTGGTCTTCCTCCCCAACCGAACGATCATTCACTGACCGTGGTAACTTATAAGGGTTGGTATGATGACCAGTGGTGGACCTCACCGAACGTTTAACTGGTCTCTACACCTCGGGGGGGACATAACCTCCTCCATTATACGAGGCCTACTTGTGGATGCTCTATTGCGACCCCTCCCACCAGCCCTGTCCCCGTAAAACCACAGAGTCCTCATCCGATTCCATTTCTGTTGCCCCTGTGGGCAACCCAGACTCAGGAGACATTACCAGAACATCTTCCCCTGACATAACAACCCCCTGTGGTACTGGACGCAACTCTGTTCGGTGAACTTGACGGACAACCCCGTCCCCCTCCATTGGAGTTGCAGAGTAAACTGCACCCTGATCTTGGGGACACCGAACTACCATATACAAACAGGCATCCCAATGATCCTGTATTTTACCTCGAACATGGTTCCGCAAACACACCAGCTGACCTTCATCAAACCCCTAATCATTAACCAACTCATTGTGTTTCCGATTTCGTGGTGTGGCTTGTTCCTCCAACTAAGCCTTCACATACTCTTGAAGCACCTGCAAACTTTCCTGATGGTTTTGTACCCATTCCTCCAAAGGTCCACCATACTGACTGATCCCGGCAGGAGCCTGAAGATAGTGTATCGGTAATCGAGGCTCACAGCCAGACCTTAAATAAAAAGGCATCATCCAGTCATTTGGTGGGGTGTAGTATTGTAAGCTTCTCTGCTGGAGGAAGTGTGTGAAGCAAATTGTGCAAAAAAAATATTAAAGCAACACCAGGGAGGTTTACATCTAGATCCTTAAAATGATCGACCTGCAATTCCACCTTGAAAATCCAATTACCATATAAAGGATACAAGATGTAAAGATGACAAATGACATGGCACACATTTGTTGTTTAGACTGTTGTGTCAGGTTAATTGAAAGCTGAAGGATCTTAGTGTTTACTAGTCTAAGTAACAGAATGTCTAAACACTGTGCTTGCCTTTATGGGTTTTTAAGCAGAACATATAGGTATAGAAACATATTAACATTACGTTTCACGATTCACTGACTGGAGAATAGGAGAATATACACATCAATATTACTACTTAAGTTAACTAACCCTAATCCCAACCCCTATTGGCACGGAGCCCGCCAGGGTTCAGGTGAGATATAAATCTGTAATCTGTATCAATGGTTTTGCTATCCATACCCACCCTATTAATGTTAGCTTCCCAGGGTTTCTTGTTAGACAAGCTCTGTGTCTCTCTATACCCCCATTTACTGCACGACTGATTGTCCATTTATAAAGAATCAAATAGGGTGAAGATGGTTTTAGTTTACAATTACTCTGGAAGGTGACCAGATTAAAAAAAAACTAAATACCATGCCTACGTGTATGTAATCTCCATCACAGTCCCCATTTTCCCCATAATCCTCGTTTTGATAGTGCCAATTTGTGTAATGTGAGTTTTTTTTTTTTTTTAAAAACTGTTATAGAAGAACATACTGGATGCCACATGTGTACAATTACCCCTTTCTAATTAGTGGGGTCCGTTGTGTCAGCTACAGCCTTTACTAACATACACATAAGTATACAGTCTTACAGCACTTTTGTTTTCCTTTTGTATTTAATGGTTTTCCATTTAGGGGGCAGCATGGTGGTGCAGTGGTTAGCACTGTTGCCTCACACCTCTAGGGCCCGGGTTCGAGTCTCCACCTGGGTCACATGTGTGTGGAGTTTGCATGTTCTACCCATGTCATCGTGGGGTTTCCTCCGGGTACTCTGGTTTCCCCCACAGTCCAAAAACATGCTGAGGCTAATTGGAGTTGCTAAATTGCCCATAGGAGTGTATGCGTGAGTGAATAGTGTGTGAGTGTGCCCTGCGATGGGCTGGCCCGCCATCCTGAGTTGTTCCCTGTCTCGTGCCCATTGCTTCCGGGATAGGCTCCAGACCCCCCGCGATCCAGTAGGATAAGCGGTTTGGAAAATGGATGGATGGATGGACAGTTTTCCATTTGAGGAATTAGCAAAAAACTGCAGTGCATGATGGGTAGGATCTAAAGGCTGCCTAACGCCCTTAATTTGTTTGCAATTTCGCCAGGTAGGCTACCTTCTTTAAACTGCGTTTTGCTAGACTACACATTTCGAGATGTTTTATTGTAGTCTTGGTAAATATATATATATAGTTTAGCCTAACCCAGCCACTTAAGGGAGCAAGCCAGCTCAGGTAGGTGCCAGTCCCAAGCCCGGATTAATGGAGAGGGTTGGCGTCAAGAAATAAAGAGAAATAAAGACAACTAATACTCCTAGTTTGCGAGATCTGACTGCAATGGCAGCACTGCTACAAGGGTGTGGATAAATCTATACAAATATCACCTGCATGCACATTACTTCTTTTACAATAACCAACTCCTGATCCATACTGTTAGTCGTGAAAAAAAAAACTATCGTGTACATAGAGGCCCTGTGTAAAAAGATAACTGCCAAGGAAAAGATCAAAAACATTTATTTCAAGGATACAAAGTTTTTATGGTCATGTACAGTGTACAGTGCAATTCTTATTTGATTAACTTGAATGTCTCCACAGACTAGACGATTAAACAAATAAAGCAGCGCAACATTACAATAACTAATAACAAATAAACAAAGCTCACGAGTACTATTACAGTATTTATATCATTTATTTAAACTTAATTTTACCAGGTAAATTAACTACAAAGCAGTTACCACTGCTTTACCTGCTTCTCGGGAGAAATAGCAGATATACGTCATGTATGTGACTAAATTCTTAAGCCAATAAGGGCAAAGTTGTGTCGTAATGGAGGCGGATCCAGTTTGTGCAGCCGGTTAAAGACACTACGGGCATGTAAATGGAGAACGAAATTATAGTTATAATTCGGCGTGTTCGCGAAAACGACTTCATTTATTTTCTTATTGATTTATCGACAGACCATCATACTTTTTAGACGTTATAATAACAACACTCTATTGATCCCCAAAGAGAGAAATTCTCTCCTTGCCTGCCCCCTCTTACTGTCCATGATACACAAGCACATATGTAGAAAAACGTCAGCTTGGAAGCCAAGGCTGGACTTAACCTACTCTATTCTGGTATTCTGTTCTCCCAAGTAAGGCATCCCAAGTTCGAATCCAACTTCCGACAAAAGTTCTTCAATCGCTACAGCACAATTTGAGCCACTGATCGGCTTTAATTGCTTTGTTTTATTTTTGCGTTTCAGGCAAAACTACATAACACTTAAAGACACTACGGGCATGTAAATGGAGAACGAAATTATAGTTATAGCGAATCTCCTACACACAATACCAAGGTTACCGAACTTTGGTCAGCTGGCCGGAGTGAGACGTTCAATTCCCGTAAGATTTCTTTGCGCCAGCCTGAGAGTCTGAAAACACGTCACACCAGATGCATGAGAGATGGAAACCTGGGATATTCAGTCGAATCAGATCAAATATGATGCTAAGTTAGTACTAAGTTAAAATATGTTCCGCACTTGTAACATGCACCCATGATTTGGAACAGCAGCATACCTGTCAAGGTTTGGATTTGAAAATAAAGGAAATTTTCCGGCACCCGCCGTGAGCCATCCGCAACCAGGCTCCAGTATCCCTTACATTTTAAGACAGGAAATATAAAATAATATAAATATATAAAATATATAAAATATATTTTTGGCCACAACCGGGATTCGAACCCCGGTCTCCCGTGTGAAAGGCGGCGATCTTACCACTACACTATCCAGCAACTATATAATATAAGGGAGATTTACGGGAAAATACTAATACGGGAGGACGGCGGGAAAGAGAAGTAAAATACGGTAGTTTCCCGGCCAAAACGGGAGACTTGACAGCTATGGCTGTCTCTGGCCACGCCCCCTACAGTCGGTCCGGCCCCTGTTCGCGTGTTCGCGAAAACGACTTCATTTATTTTCTTATTGATTTATCGACAGACTTTTTAGACGTTATAATAACAACACTCTATTGATCCCCCTCTTACTGTCCATGATACACAATGACGAGACACATGTTCACTAATGACGAGAACTATTCTATTTTTCATGCCGGGGGTCCTTCAAATCTTACATTTACAAATCTTGTTCTTGTTCTCTGCTTTCTCCTTTCTCGTTCCCGTAGATATATATTATTATACGGAGATTTACGGAGTCTTCAAAGACGGTCCGGCTCCAGCTCAAGGATCACTGTTGCTGTGGTGTAGATCAGCTGATCTGTAGTAGTCTTCTACGTACATCTTCTAGTAGACCTTCTGAGGGTACTTCACGCATTCTTGGTCGGAGGGTCCAGGTTTCCAGCTTAGCTTATTTCTTATTTCTCAGGTCAGCTGCTCTTGTTTGGGATGTGCTTGACCGGCGTATACGACAGCGTGTACCAGTTCCCACTAATATCCAACAACTTCGCACAGCCATTGAAGAGGAGTGGACCAACATTCCACAGGCCACAATTGACAATCTGATAAACTCTATGCGAAGAAGATGTGTTGCATTGCATGAGGCAAATGGTGGTCACACCAGATACTGACCGGTTCTGAGTCCCCAGACCCCCAATAAAGCAAAAAACTGCACATTCCAGGGTGGCCTTTTATTGTGGGCAGTATAAGGTACACCTGTGCACTACCCATGATGTCAGATCAGCATCTTGATGTGGCACACCTGTGAGGTGGGATGGATTATCTCAGCAAAGCAGAAGTGCTCACTATCACACATTTAGACTGATTTGTGAGAAATGTTTGAGAGAAATGGTAATATTGTGTATCTGGAATGAATTGTAGGTCTTTAAGTCCATCTCATGAAAAATGGGAGCAGAAACAAGAGTGTTGCGTTTATATTTTTGTTCAGTATAGAATAAGCCCAGATTTATGTTTATTCAGTGGAGATAAGTACAACCTCTAAAGATAGGCCTACACCCGTTTTGGCAGTGTCTCCGGATCCCATGACAAATAATGCCTTCAGTACATCCTCCTCAACCCACACTGAAAGCAGAAGTGCTATGGGCTTTGCAAACGGTTTGCCGACATCACTCCTATACGTCCAATGATGACATTCACACCGTCTCCAGGGTGATGTTCCCTGACTCGCAGGGTCACTTGTGGTAAAGATAAAACCGCTTTTCTTGCGCGATTTGGACTCGCTCCATATATTAAAAGGGAGCTTCGTTGTCATGTTTGACGTAAGTATGAACAGGACCATCAAAAGAAAACAACTGGATGTGCATGTCAGGTATTGGGTGAATTATGAGAATGGCTCTCGAGTGCAGTCCTGGTTCTGGGATCACAGTACATGAGCCACTCCACCGCTGAAGACTTACTGGAGAAGTTTAAGGTAAGCCATTCAATAACATTTAAACTCATTAACGAACCCATGATTTTTAAATATCCATGGTTTATCTTTACATGTGTTTAAATGGGAGAACCATATTTATTGGTAAGCATATTTTAAAGATTTTATTGCTGCTTCATGGCTTTTGCTGCAAAAAAAATAGTTCATTGAGGAAATAGAATGTTTAAGTGTTGTGTAGCAACATGTACAGCTGTTGTACAGGCAAAAACTCTGGCTCAGTCCAAAGGAGGTGGATATAGGAATGGCTGTCATCAAGGTGGGACTTCTGTGAATTCACTGGTATCTTTACATACAAATGTATCAAACAATTGTGAAGTAAAAAATATGTGAATAACATGGAGTTTGAGCTGGTTTGATATGTACAGCTGAGGTAGTGTTAACCTTGGGCTGAGTGTGCAGAAAGATTCTGGAAATTTGACAAACCATCTTTTTGTCAGAGACAGTCAGGAGCCAAAGGCAGTGGAAGTGACCTTGGTGTCCTTCAGATTAAAAAAAATTGCCAGATTGTGCTCTCAAAAATGTGCAAAAAGGCCTTGGATAAATGCCCTCTGAAGTACTCGATTGTACATGAGATGACGTGCTTGGACCCAAACAAAATGCACACCAGCCAGATAACTGCCAGCAGAAAAGGAGAAATCTCATGCAGAAGTTTGCGCAGGAGAATCGGTTGGCAGGCAGGATATCTGCTGGTAAATCATAGGATAAGAATAGGATAGTTCAGAATATTATTTTTAAATTATGCTTTTCTTTTTTCACATCTAACTGAATCAGGGACGGATTACAAACCGGGTTAGCGGGGCCGCTGCCCAGGGGCCCTTGGGGTGCAGGGGGCCCGTGGGCCCCAAGCCCAAAACAATTTGCAACGCTTATCAGCAATGTATTTTCGTTTGTCTATTTTAGAGGGCCTACATTCTTTGATCCTCTGCCTACAAGGTCCCCTGACCCTATAGGGAGGGTGTTTGGCTGCCAAGGGCCCTTGACTTGTGGTGGTTGTGGTGGTGGTGCAGGTGGTGGTGGTGGGGGGGGGCCTCGCGAACGTTTTACCCAGGGGCCCACACAACCCATAATCCGTCCCTGAACTGAATAGTGTTAACACGTAGATTTTAGCAGTATTTAGAAGACCGACTCTTGGTGTTTGAAAAGAAGCATCAGCCCAGTTATATTTTCTTTGATGAGCCTAGAGATATCTCAAGATTAAATTAAAATGATTGCACATTTATGGTATCATAGGAAAATTGGGTTATAAATCACTTTCCTATTCTACATGTGATTCTGTGTATTGACATTGTTGATCTGCATCTAATCTACTGTAATTAATGTAATTACAGGTGATGCAATATCCCAGCAGTCTGATAATCACCTGCACAATGAGGCAAAAGGCTTGGATTTTATATCCTTCATTCCTTCAGCACCATCCAAAGTTGATGTCTTTTTACATCAAAAAGTTAGTGGGCCTTATCCTGACCTCTGGATGTTCTGCAAGAACTTGCTGCTGCTGTCCTATGGGCAAGCCGAAGTGGAACGAATAGAGGTGGAGACCTGCAACTTATCAGAGGAAACAGTTGTTGCACAGAGGCTTATATGCGACCATGTCAGAGTGTGTGGGGGAGCAACCAAAGCGCCTCTGACCAAAGGTGAAAGATGAGCGAAAAGCAAAAAAGAAAACTTGAGGAACTCAAGAGGAAGAGAGTCTCACTGGAAAGTGTATGTGAGAGTTTACAAAAGGATGCTGAGCACATGGCAGAGGAAGCAGAGAGTGCTGCTGGAACCAAAAGGGCAACATTACTTACCAAGTCCAATACTCTGAGCCGACGAGCGAAGGAGGAGAAAGAGCAGTTGGTGGTCTTAAATGCAGATACTGAAGAATAGGCTACTGAACTGTGACTCCTAACACATCAAGAGTGAATCGGTGGAAACAAAAATATTTAGGTTCTTTGCATTTTTGGAGTATTTTACTTTCTGTGCCTGTTTGTACATTGTTCACAGCCATAATACTTTATAATTACAAGGTAGTTTTATGTTAGAGCTCTTGCTCCAATAAATATGTGCCTTGTAATTAACTAAATTCTAGGCTATTCAGTTTTTTTTGCCCTCGTGATGGTCGTGGGTTGTGAAAAAAGCCTTCTTCTTAGGGGTACCGCTGGGGCCAGCCGGGCGTATGTCGTGGCTTCAGTGAGTACTTATGTTTGTCATGCTGCCTGTGTACTTTATAGCGGCACAACATATTTCTGCAAATTGCATGCGTCAAATTGTCTGTCTCTCTTAAAAAATATGAAGTGTCACCAAAATTTTAAACGGGGAATCAATCTCAATGAAAAATATTCGTCAAGTAACGTTTCTAAAATAATATAGACATACTAATAATTATATATTAATAAATCGGATGAACGATGCATCCCAAATTGTATCCGCTGCGCACTTCTTAATCAGGGCAATCGCATCGTGGAGGTTTCTGCAGACGCCCAAAAAGACTTACTTAAGAAAACTGTTGCATGATAATTTGTACCATTTTCAAGGGTGGGGGGCGTGCAGTAGATGCCCCCTTTATTTTTGTGCTTCTGCCGTTCAAACCGAGCAGCACTGAGTTTGTCATGGCACCTGACGCCAAATCTACTGCTTAGCTGCTACAGACAGAACTATCTTCAAATCACCACTAGGGGGTGTCAATGCTGCAGCTTCGTTCTATGGTTGATCTTTTTCAAAGACAGTTTTTTTTCTCTCTCTCCACATAATCAACTTAACTGATTAGCGTGCTTTCATAGTAATGGTTTTTAATCCGTGTTAATCTTCTGAACAATGACTAGTAAAGGTTCTATGAGGTTGTCCTACTTACTATGGATTTTAAGTTTTTTATCAAGGTGTTAAAACGTACCACAGTTGCCAGTCCTGTGTTTTATGTCTAGCAATTTGTACAGTTTCTTCAGTATAAACACATGCCATGATCTGTGAGAATCTCCTCCAGAACTCTGCATTTCCTCAAGATCTTTTTGTAATATTGCATCATGGCACTGCTCAGAACAACACAGATGGTGCATAACAACACAAGGGAGTACAAGACAACATGGTGCAGAAACAGTGCGATACAAAGCAGGACAAAACTGGATGATACGTGGTCAGTGGTGGATAAAGTGCAGTAACAGCTGTACAGTGCAGCTGCCGTGGAAATGACTGTTACAGGGGATGCAAAAGCTGCAGGTTTGAATTGTTTGGCGAATGAAGCTGTTCATGAATCTGCTAGTCAGTGTTTGTGGATGGTGGTCAGAGTCCTGGATTATAGACTGAACCTTGTTACTGTGGCAGTTAAAGTACAGCTGGTCAATGGAGGGCAGTTCAGTGCGAATGATGTTCTTAACAGACTTCGCAATGTACTGCCTTCCTGTCATGTGGCTCCACCATACCATAGTACTACTGTAAGAACTAGGGATGTAACGATACATTCAACTCACCATTTGATACGATTCACGATTCTGAGTTCACGATACAATTTTCTCATTTTTTGCAGAATGAGCTGCAGACAAATATATTCAAAAATATTCTTATATTTATCTTTCTGAACTGTTGACACTGTTGTGAACAGTGCAACTGAATTTGAATAAAATACTGTTGAAAAAAATCCCAAATCAAAATAAGTAAATAAAAAAAAATAAATCAAATAAATAAGCTAAGGTTTGCATGTGCAGCTTTTTAGCGTGCTTTGCCCTTTTAATAATCTTCACTCAGCTCACGGTGGTGCCAGTGGACCTGTTTGTGTATGTTATCAGTCTATTACAATGTTTGCATGCAGTTTATGTCTTGTCTGTGCTTTTCTCGCTGTTTCCTCCTCGTTTGTGATTACCGGAAAGCTAATATGCTGCCACACCGCCAATTGAAGATCGGGCGGTGCGTCCATCCATCCATTTTCTGAAACCACTTAATCCCAACTGAGATCGCGGGGGAGACCGGAGCCTATCCCGGGAACAAGGGGCGCAGACAGGAACCAAGCCCAGGCAGTCACCTACACACCGCAGGTCGCACACACTCACACAACTACAGGGCCAATTTAGACTCACCAGTCAACCTATCCTGCATGCTTTTGGACCGTGGGAGGAACCTGGAGTCCCCGGCGAAAACGGGGAGAGCATGCGAACTCCACACAGAAAGGGCCCTGGACCGAAGCCAGCACTAACCACTGTGCCGTCCTCAGTTTCAAATTCATTCATCATCTCGCGTTCGCTCAAAACCAAAAACTGACGTACGATGTCGACGTGATACGCAGTGACATCTGACGTCAAACTCACATTGTGAAATCAAATGTAATATTACACCAGTTTTTCTGTTAAAGTACTGTGAAGTACTCCTACAATAGTGATTCATTTTCCACATCAGCCGGTTTAAATCTTCATGCATTTGCACCGATTTTTAACTGATTTGTGATTCATCATTACATGCCAGGGCCAGCAGCTCTGCATGGCTCGACCCTCATAAACATTCTCCACACATGCTGTTCAGGCAGTGGCCACAGAAATTCCCCCAGTGAACTTTATGCTTTCTGTCGGAGAGTATGCTGTGTTCTGGCCTTAAACCCTGCATACTACTTTGCAGACTTTGATCCTCTTAACAACAATTGGCATTTCTGGTGGCTGAATATCCATCCATCCGTCATCCAACTGCATGCTTAAAAGCTGTGAATAATAGTAATAATTCTTAAAATTGCAACTATCTAGAATTTCAGCCTAGTTACTCAGCTAAATTACTATTTAAACCTAGAATAATTTCTATAAGGGGTGGCATGGTGGTGCAGTGGTTAGCACTGTCGCCTCACACCTCTGGGACCCGGGTTCGTGTCTCCGCCTGGGTCACATGTGTGTGGAGTTTGCATGTTCTCCCCATGTCGTTGTGGGGTTTCCTCTGGGTACTCCGGTTTCCCCCCACAGTCCAAAAACATGCTGGGGCTAATTGGAGTTGCTGAATTGCCCGTAGGTGTGTGTGTGTGAGTGGATGGTGTGTGAGTGTGCCCTGCGATGGGCTGGCCCCCCATCCTGGGTTGTTCCCTGCCTCGTGCCCATTGATTCTGGGATAGGCTCCGGACCCCCCGCGACCCAATAGGATAAGCGGTTTGGAAAATGGATGGATGGATAATTTCTATATGTGTGATAGAATCAAAAAATATTTTGTTTTACATATAAATCTTCACAAGGTGTATTACACATGGTATTCCCCAGACACCGCCACCCCAACAGATGCTTTGTTTGTTAAGACAATAGCTCAGAAAGTGGTTGATCGATCTTTTGCAGCTTTTACCAAGGTTTGTACAAGCCAAAATTAAATTTTGAAACGGATCCCTGCCACACCCTGCCCTCCTGAACCTCCCGTTTCCTCCCTAGTGTGGTATAACGTGCCATGCCTGTTCCGCGTTTGTTTTACCTCTCCTTCCTGCCCTTGTGTTACTCATTTCAGGTGCCTCTAGTTTGCTCCCTGCTTAGCCTTGTATAAATGTGCTTCTCAGTCCTGCCTTTAATGTTGCTGCTGCTGTTTGCCTGTGTGTTCTTCCCTGCTTATGATTCCCCCGTGATCCAGTTGTGATCCAGTTGTCTTCATATCATGTATTCACATTCCTCAGCTGAGAGTGAACAAAGTTCTGTGGAAAGTATCTGACTACAGATAGACTTTCACCCAGTTCTCTGCGGGAGCTCTGATTACAGAGTGACTCCCCGACTACTTCTGAAGCCCTTCCTTAAGTATCCAGACCAGGTGATGGCATGTTTCTGAAGACTGACTAATTTCGGTCAATGGTTAATTTTAGGGGCATTGCTGACCTTGGTTCTCAAGTCCCCAGCCAATCAGATCACTTTAGGGGGTGGTTGTAATTCCCTTGTTCTACCATGAGAGAATCTCTCTCAGTTTGGTGGGTTGAGCCGAAGTTTCTGTATTTCTCTTAGGAAAAGCTATACTGCCTTAAATCTGAGAGTATAATACTCCTCGTCTCATGCCTATTCAAACGAGACCAAACATGCGTGTATTTGTCCCTAACATCTATGTGTGCTGAGTTATCCTGTTTATAGTGGAAAAGGTGTCTGTGTCTGGAGGCTGACAGCTGTTGTTGCTGTGGATTGATTGTGGAACTCTGGTCACTCCGGGGGTGAAAGGTCTTGCTTTTTCTGTGCTGCTCCAGTTATTCCTATCCAGTCTCTCAGGAGCCGGCAGGCCTTTGCCTTCCTTAAAAGGGGTGGTTTGACGAGTTGAGTCCAGTCTTGCCTGGGCCAGCGGAGCTCTGAAATAGACTGATGCAGGCTGATCAGAGTTGGGGCCTGCAGGACCTATAAGTTTTATGTCCTTACAGAATGTAAGTGGCATCATACTAAACTAGTGGTGTTCGAACTAGCATGGAAAGAGGCTATGGGTAGCTACAAAAAGGCTCTTAGTGCCGCCAAATCATCTAGTATCTATCAGAACTAATTGAAATAAACAAAAATAATCCTAGATTCCTATTTACTATGGTGTCCAAGCTGACTAATAACCAGACCACTGGTTATTTTCCAGTGACGACTTTATGAAACTTTTTGACCAAAAATATGCTCAATTAAACAGAACATTTTGAATATTGAATATTGGTTAACCAGTCAGAACTGATGTACTTAATTTTATCTTCAAATTCATCTACTTGTATGCTAGAACCTGTTCCATCAAAATTATTCAGCGATGCTCCCAGCATTGATTGAACCGCTACTAGCAATAGTTAAACTAAAACATATAATCATATTACCCCCAATTTTATCTTCACTGCACTGGCTGCCAGTTAGATTTCGTGTTGACTACAAAACACTGCTCTTAACCTATAAAGCTGTAAATGGTCTTGCACCGCAGTATGTGAGTGACCTCATTTGCGTTCCGAATCATACACTTAGATGACGAGATGGAGGTATTCTATCCGTACCCAGAATAAAGAACATTACCTTTGGGGGAAGAGCATTTGCTCATAAAGCACCACAGCTATGGAATAAACTTCCTATTAGTGTTCGGAACTCAGACACAATCTCTGCTTTTAAGTCAAGGCTTAAGATGTACCTCTTTCGCCAGTCTTTTGGATAGTTAAATCTTCTTTTCTAAGGTGAATGGGAAATCTGGAGGTTCATAGTTATTTGAGATTGAAGGGGAAAGGGGGGATTGGTGCTGTCGTCCTGCCACTCTCGCCGATCACTTAAGCTGTGGATGGGAGGTGGCTTGACGCCAAAACCTCTGTAAACCCTCATGCCTGTGCTTCCTTCCAGGTCACTCTTTTAGGCAGGCTGTCATAGTTGCTTTAGTCCTGCCGGTTAGGTGTAGGGCAATAACTCTTCTCCATCTTCTCTTTTTCGAGCTGATACCGAGCCGACTACACCGTGTGAACCCGCACCTGGACTCCTGGATATAACTACATGAAACCAACTGGGACTTTATAACTATATGAACTCTAATGAATGTCAATGTAAATGCAGTTTCATGCTCCTTGGTCGCCCAGAGGAGGATGGGGTCCCCTTCTGAGTCTAGGTTCCACTCAAGGTTTCTTCCTGCTAGAGGGAGTTTCCTTGCCACTGTCGCCTCAGGCTTTTAAATATAAATATAAATATATAAAATATATAAAATATATTTTTGGCCACAACCGGGATTCGAACCCCGGTCTCCCGTGTGAAAGGCGGCGATCTTACCACTACACTATCCAGCAACTATATAATATAATATATATATATATATATTATAAGGGAGATTTACGGGAAAATAATACGGGAGGACGGCGGGAAAGAGAAGTAAAATACGGTAGTTTCCCGGCCAAAACGGGAGGCTCCAGTATCCCTTACATTTTAAGACAGGAAATATAAAATAATATAAATTATATAAAATATAATATAAATATAAATATAAATATATAAAATATATAAAATATATTTTTGGCCACAACCGGGATTCGAACCCCGGTCTCCCGTGTGAAAGGCGGCGATCTTACCCACTTACACTATCCAGCAACTATATAATATAAGGGAGATTTACGGGAAAATACTAATACGGGAGGACGGCGGGAAAGAGAAGTAAAATACGGTAGTTTCCCCGGCCAAAACGGGAGGCTCCAGTATCCCTTACATTTTAAGACAGGAAATATAAAATAATATAAATTATATAAAATATAATATAAATATAAATATAAATATATAAAATATATAAAATATATTTTTGGCCACAACCGGGATTCGAACCCCGGTCTCCCGTGTGAAAGGCGGCGATCTTACCACTACACTATCCAGCAACTATATAATATAAGGGAGATTTACGGGAAAATACTAATACGGGAGGACGGCGGGAAAGAGAAGTAAAATACGGTAGTTTCCCGGCCAAAACGGGAGACTTGACAGCTATGGCTGTCTCTGGCCACGCCCCCTACAGTCGGTCCGGCCCCTGTTCGCGTGTTCGCGAAAACGACTTCATTTATTTTCTTATTGATTTATCGACAGACTTTTTAGACGTTATAATAACAACACTCTATTGATCCCCCTCTTACTGTCCATGATACACAATGACGAGACACATGTTCACTAATGACGAGAACTATTCTATTTTTCATGCCGGGGGTCCTTCAAATCTTACATTTACAAATCTTGTTCTTGTTCTCTGCTTTCTCCTTGTCTCGTTCCCGTAGATATATATTATTATACGGAGATTTACGGAGTCTTCAAAGACGGTCCGGCTCCAGCTCAAGGATCACTGTTGCTGTGGTGTAGATCAGCTGATCTGTAGTAGTCTTCTACGTACATCTTCTAGTAGACCTTCTGAGGGTACTTCACGCATTCTTGGTCGGAGGGTCCAGGTTTCCAGCTTAGCTTATTTCTTATTTCTCAGGTCAGCTGCTCTTGTTTGGGATGTGCTTGACCGGCGTATACGACAGCGTGTACCAGTTCCCACTAATATCCAACAACTTCGCACAGCCATTGAAGAGGAGTGGACCAACATTCCACAGGCCACAATTGACAATCTGATAAACTCTATGCGAAGAAGATGTGTTGCATTGCATGAGGCAAATGGTGGTCACACCAGATACTGACCGGTTCTGAGTCCCCAGACCCCCAATAAAGCAAAAAACTGCACATTCCAGGGTGGCCTTTTATTGTGGGCAGTATAAGGTACACCTGTGCACTACCCATGATGTCAGATCAGCATCTTGATGTGGCACACCTGTGAGGTGGGATGGATTATCTCAGCAAAGCAGAAGTGCTCACTATCACACATTTAGACTGATTTGTGAGAAATGTTTGAGAGAAATGGTAATATTGTGTATCTGGAATGAATTGTAGGTCTTTAAGTCCATCTCATGAAAAATGGGAGCAGAAACAAGAGTGTTGCGTTTATATTTTTGTTCAGTATAGAATAAGCCCAGATTTATGTTTATTCAGTGGAGATAAGTACAACCTCTAAAGATAGGCCTACACCCGTTTTGGCAGTGTCTCCGGATCCCATGACAAATAATGCCTTCAGTACATCCTCCTCAACCCACACTGAAAGCAGAAGTGCTATGGGCTTTGCAAACGGTTTGCCGACATCACTCCTATACGTCCAATGATGACATTCACACCGTCTCCAGGGTGATGTTCCCTGACTCGCAGGGTCACTTGTGGTAAAGATAAAACCGCTTTTCTTGCGCGATTTGGACTCGCTCCATATATTAAAAGGGAGCTTCGTTGTCATGTTTGACGTAAGTATGAACAGGACCATCAAAAGAAAACAACTGGATGTGCATGTCAGGTATTGGGTGAATTATGAGAATGGCTCTCGAGTGCAGTCCTGGTTCTGGGATCACAGTACATGAGCCACTCCACCGCTGAAGACTTACTGGAGAAGTTTAAGGTAAGCCATTCAATAACATTTAAACTCATTAACGAACCCATGATTTTTAAATATCCATGGTTTATCTTTACATGTGTTTAAATGGGAGAACCATATTTATTGGTAAGCATATTTTAAAGATTTTATTGCTGCTTCATGGCTTTTGCTGCAAAAAAAATAGTTCATTGAGGAAATAGAATGTTTAAGTGTTGTGTAGCAACATGTACAGCTGTTGTACAGGCAAAAACTCTGGCTCAGTCCAAAGGAGGTGGATATAGGAATGGCTGTCATCAAGGTGGGACTTCTGTGAATTCACTGGTATCTTTACATACAAATGTATCAAACAATTGTGAAGTAAAAAATATGTGAATAACATGGAGTTTGAGCTGGTTTGATATGTACAGCTGAGGTAGTGTTAACCTTGGGCTGAGTGTGCAGAAAGATTCTGGAAATTTGACAAACCATCTTTTTGTCAGAGCAGTCAGGAGCCAAAGGCAGTGGAAGTGACCTTGGTGTCCTTCAGATTAAAAAAAATTGCCAGATTGTGCTCTCAAAAATGTGCAAAAAGGCCTTGGATAAATGCCCTCTGAAGTACTCGATTGTACATGAGATGACGTGCTTGGACCCAAACAAAATGCACACCAGCCAGATAACTGCCAGCAGAAAAGGAGAAATCTCATGCAGAAGTTTGCGCAGGAGAATCGGTTGGCAGGCAGGATATCTGCTGGTAAATCATAGGATAAGAATAGGATAGTTCAGAATATTATTTTTAAATTATGCTTTTCTTTTTTCACATCTAACTGAATCAGGGACGGATTACAAACCGGGTTAGCGGGGCCGCTGCCCAGGGGCCCTTGGGGTGCAGGGGGCCCGTGGGCCCCAAGCCCAAAACAATTTGCAACGCTTATCAGCAATGTATTTTCGTTTGTCTATTTTAGAGGGCCTACATTCTTTGATCCTCTGCCTACAAGGTCCCCTGACCCTATAGGGAGGGTGTTTGGCTGCCAAGGGCCCTTGACTTGTGGTGGTTGTGGTGGTGGTGCAGGTGGTGGTGGTGGGGGGGGGGCCTCGCGAACGTTTTACCCAGGGGCCCACACAACCCATAATCCGTCCCTGAACTGAATAGTGTTAACACGTAGATTTTAGCAGTATTTAGAAGACCGACTCTTGGTGTTTGAAAAGAAGCATCAGCCCAGTTATATTTTCTTTGATGAGCCTAGAGATATCTCAAGATTAAATTAAAATGATTGCACATTTATGGTATCATAGGAAAATTGGGTTATAAATCACTTTCCTATTCTACATGTGATTCTGTGTATTGACATTGTTGATCTGCATCTAATCTACTGTAATTAATGTAATTACAGGTGATGCAATATCCCAGCAGTCTGATAATCACCTGCACAATGAGGCAAAAGGCTTGGATTTTATATCCTTCATTCCTTCAGCACCATCCAAAGTTGATGTCTTTTTACATCAAAAAGTTAGTGGGCCTTATCCTGACCTCTGGATGTTCTGCAAGAACTTGCTGCTGCTGTCCTATGGGCAAGCCGAAGTGGAACGAATAGAGGTGGAGACCTGCAACTTATCAGAGGAAACAGTTGTTGCACAGAGGCTTATATGCGACCATGTCAGAGTGTGTGGGGGAGCAACCAAAGCGCCTCTGACCAAAGGTGAAAGATGAGCGAAAAGCAAAAAAGAAAACTTGAGGAACTCAAGAGGAAGAGAGTCTCACTGGAAAGTGTATGTGAGAGTTTACAAAAGGATGCTGAGCACATGGCAGAGGAAGCAGAGAGTGCTGCTGGAACCAAAAGGGCAACATTACTTACCAAGTCCAATACTCTGAGCCGACGAGCGAAGGAGGAGAAAGAGCAGTTGGTGGTCTTAAATGCAGATACTGAAGAATAGGCTACTGAACTGTGACTCCTAACACATCAAGAGTGAATCGGTGGAAACAAAAATATTTAGGTTCTTTGCATTTTTGGAGTATTTTACTTTCTGTGCCTGTTTGTACATTGTTCACAGCCATAATACTTTATAATTACAAGGTAGTTTTATGTTAGAGCTCTTGCTCCAATAAATATGTGCCTTGTAATTAACTAAATTCTAGGCTATTCAGTTTTTTTTGCCCTCGTGATGGTCGTGGGTTGTGAAAAAAGCCTTCTTCTTAGGGGTACCGCTGGGGCCAGCCGGGCGTATGTCGTGGCTTCAGTGAGTACTTATGTTTGTCATGCTGCCTGTGTACTTTATAGCGGCACAACATATTTCTGCAAATTGCATGCGTCAAATTGTCTGTCTCTCTTAAAAAATATGAAGTGTCACCAAAATTTTAAACGGGGAATCAATCTCAATGAAAAATATTCGTCAAGTAACGTTTCTAAAATAATATAGACATACTAATAATTATATATTAATAAATCGGATGAACGATGCATCCCAAATTGTATCCGCTGCGCACTTCTTAATCAGGGCAATCGCATCGTGGAGGTTTCTGCAGACGCCCAAAAAGACTTACTTAAGAAAACTGTTGCATGATAATTTGTACCATTTTCAAGGGTGGGGGGCGTGCAGTAGATGCCCCCTTTATTTTTGTGCTTCTGCCGTTCAAACCGAGCAGCACTGAGTTTGTCATGGCACCTGACGCCAAATCTACTGCTTAGCTGCTACAGACAGAACTATCTTCAAATCACCACTAGGGGGTGTCAATGCTGCAGCTTCGTTCTATGGTTGATCTTTTTCAAAGACAGTTTTTTTTCTCTCTCTCCACATAATCAACTTAACTGATTAGCGTGCTTTCATAGTAATGGTTTTTAATCCGTGTTAATCTTCTGAACAATGACTAGTAAAGGTTCTATGAGGTTGTCCTACTTACTATGGATTTTAAGTTTTTTATCAAGGTGTTAAAACGTACCACAGTTGCCAGTCCTGTGTTTTATGTCTAGCAATTTGTACAGTTTCTTCAGTATAAACACATGCCATGATCTGTGAGAATCTCCTCCAGAACTCTGCATTTCCTCAAGATCTTTTTGTAATATTGCATCATGGCACTGCTCAGAACAACACAGATGGTGCATAACAACACAAGGGAGTACAAGACAACATGGTGCAGAAACAGTGCGATACAAAGCAGGACAAAACTGGATGATACGTGGTCAGTGGTGGATAAAGTGCAGTAACAGCTGTACAGTGCAGCTGCCGTGGAAATGACTGTTACAGGGGATGCAAAAGCTGCAGGTTTGAATTGTTTGGCGAATGAAGCTGTTCATGAATCTGCTAGTCAGTGTTTGTGGATGGTGGTCAGAGTCCTGGATTATAGACTGAACCTTGTTACTGTGGCAGTTAAAGTACAGCTGGTCAATGGAGGGCAGTTCAGTGCGAATGATGTTCTTAACAGACTTCGCAATGTACTGCCTTCCTGTCATGTGGCTCCACCATACCATAGTACTACTGTAAGAACTAGGGATGTAACGATACATTCAACTCACCATTTGATACGATTCACGATTCTGAGTTCACGATACAATTTTCTCATTTTTTGCAGAATGAGCTGCAGACAAATATATTCAAAAATATTCTTATATTTATCTTTCTGAACTGTTGACACTGTTGTGAACAGTGCAACTGAATTTGAATAAAATACTGTTGAAAAAAATCCCAAATCAAAATAAGTAAATAAAAAAAAATAAATCAAATAAATAAGCTAAGGTTTGCATGTGCAGCTTTTTAGCGTGCTTTGCCCTTTTAATAATCTTCACTCAGCTCACGGTGGTGCCAGTGGACCTGTTTGTGTATGTTATCAGTCTATTACAATGTTTGCATGCAGTTTATGTCTTGTCTGTGCTTTTCTCGCTGTTTCCTCCTCGTTTGTGATTACCGGAAAGCTAATATGCTGCCACACCGCCAATTGAAGATCGGGCGGTGCGTCCATCCATCCATTTTCTGAAACCACTTAATCCCAACTGGGATCGCGGGGGAGACCGGAGCCTATCCCGGGAACAAGGGGCGCAGACAGGAACCAAGCCCAGGCAGTCACCTACACACCGCAGGTCGCACACACTCACACAACTACAGGGCCAATTTAGACTCACCAGTCAACCTATCCTGCATGCTTTTGGACCGTGGGAGGAACCTGGAGTCCCCGGCGAAAACGGGGAGAGCATGCGAACTCCACACAGAAAGGGCCCTGGACCGAAGCCAGCACTAACCACTGTGCCGTCCTCAGTTTCAAATTCATTCATCATCTCGCGTTCGCTCAAAACCAAAAACTGACGTACGATGTCGACGTGATACGCAGTGACATCTGACGTCAAACTCACATTGTGAAATCAAATGTAATATTACACCAGTTTTTCTGTTAAAGTACTGTGAAGTACTCCTACAATAGTGATTCATTTTCCACATCAGCCGGTTTAAATCTTCATGCATTTGCACCGATTTTTAACTGATTTGTGATTCATCATTACATGCCAGGGCCAGCAGCTCTGCATGGCTCGACCCTCATAAACATTCTCCACACATGCTGTTCAGGCAGTGGCCACAGAAATTCCCCCAGTGAACTTTATGCTTTCTGTCGGAGAGTATGCTGTGTTCTGGCCTTAAACCCTGCATACTACTTTGCAGACTTTGATCCTCTTAACAACAATTGGCATTTCTGGTGGCTGAATATCCATCCATCCGTCATCCAACTGCATGCTTAAAAGCTGTGAATAATAGTAATAATTCTTAAAATTGCAACTATCTAGAATTTCAGCCTAGTTACTCAGCTAAATTACTATTTAAACCTAGAATAATTTCTATAAGGGGCGGCATGGTGGTGCAGTGGTTAGCACTGTCGCCTCACACCTCTGGGACCCGGGTTCGTGTCTCCGCCTGGGTCACATGTGTGTGGAGTTTGCATGTTCTCCCCATGTCGTTGTGGGGTTTCCTCTGGGTACTCCGGTTTCCCCCCACAGTCCAAAAACATGCTGGGGCTAATTGGAGTTGCTGAATTGCCCGTAGGTGTGTGTGTGTGTGAGTGGATGGTGTGTGAGTGTGCCCTGCGATGGGCTGGCCCCCCATCCTGGGTTGTTCCCTGCCTCGTGCCCATTGATTCTGGGATAGGCTCCGGACCCCCCGCGACCCAATAGGATAAGCGGTTTGGAAAATGGATGGATGGATAATTTCTATATGTGTGATAGAATCAAAAAATATTTTGTTTTACATATAAATCTTCACAAGGTGTATTACACATGGTATTCCCCAGACACCGCCACCCCAACAGATGCTTTGTTTGTTAAGACAATAGCTCAGAAAGTGGTTGATCGATCTTTTGCAGCTTTTACCAAGGTTTGTACAAGCCAAAATTAAATTTTGAAACGGATCCCTGCCACACCCTGCCCTCCTGAACCTCCCGTTTCCTCCCTAGTGTGGTATAACGTGCCATGCCTGTTCCGCGTTTGTTTTACCTCTCCTTCCTGCCCTTGTGTTACTCATTTCAGGTGCCTCTAGTTTGCTCCCTGCTTAGCCTTGTATAAATGTGCTTCTCAGTCCTGCCTTTAATGTTGCTGCTGCTGTTTGCCTGTGTGTTCTTCCCTGCTTATGATTCCCCCGTGATCCAGTTGTGATCCAGTTGTCTTCATATCATGTATTCACATTCCTCAGCTGAGAGTGAACAAAGTTCTGTGGAAAGTATCTGACTACAGATAGACTTTCACCCAGTTCTCTGCGGGAGCTCTGATTACAGAGTGACTCCCCGACTACTTCTGAAGCCCTTCCTTAAGTATCCAGACCAGGTGATGGCATGTTTCTGAAGACTGACTAATTTCGGTCAATGGTTAATTTTAGGGGCATTGCTGACCTTGGTTCTCAAGTCCCCAGCCAATCAGATCACTTTAGGGGGTGGTTGTAATTCCCTTGTTCTACCATGAGAGAATCTCTCTCAGTTTGGTGGGTTGAGCCGAAGTTTCTGTATTTCTCTTAGGAAAAGCTATACTGCCTTAAATCTGAGAGTATAATACTCCTCGTCTCATGCCTATTCAAACGAGACCAAACATGCGTGTATTTGTCCCTAACATCTATGTGTGCTGAGTTATCCTGTTTATAGTGGAAAAGGTGTCTGTGTCTGGAGGCTGACAGCTGTTGTTGCTGTGGATTGATTGTGGAACTCTGGTCACTCCGGGGGTGAAAGGTCTTGCTTTTTCTGTGCTGCTCCAGTTATTCCTATCCAGTCTCTCAGGAGCCGGCAGGCCTTTGCCTTCCTTAAAAGGGGTGGTTTGACGAGTTGAGTCCAGTCTTGCCTGGGCCAGCGGAGCTCTGAAATAGACTGATGCAGGCTGATCAGAGTTGGGGCCTGCAGGACCTATAAGTTTTATGTCCTTACAGAATGTAAGTGGCATCATACTAAACTAGTGGTGTTCGAACTAGCATGGAAAGAGGCTATGGGTAGCTACAAAAAGGCTCTTAGTGCCGCCAAATCATCTAGTATCTATCAGAACTAATTGAAATAAACAAAAATAATCCTAGATTCCTATTTACTATGGTGTCCAAGCTGACTAATAACCAGACCACTGGTTATTTTCCAGTGACGACTTTATGAAACTTTTTGACCAAAAATATGCTCAATTAAACAGAACATTTTGAATATTGAATATTGGTTAACCAGTCAGAACTGATGTACTTAATTTTATCTTCAAATTCATCTACTTGTATGCTAGACCCTGTTCCATCAAAATTATTCAGCGATGCTCCCAGCATTGATTGAACCGCTACTAGCAATAGTTAAACTAAAACATATAATCATATTACCCCAATTTTATCTTCACTGCACTGGCTGCCAGTTAGATTTCGTGTTGACTACAAAACACTGCTCTTAACCTATAAAGCTGTAAATGGTCTTGCACCGCAGTATGTGAGTGACCTCATTTGCGTTCCGAATCATACACTTAGATGACGAGATGGAGGTATTCTATCCGTACCCAGAATAAAGAACATTACCTTTGGGGGAAGAGCATTTGCTCATAAAGCACCACAGCTATGGAATAAACTTCCTATTAGTGTTCGGAACTCAGACACAATCTCTGCTTTTAAGTCAAGGCTTAAGATGTACCTCTTTCGCCAGTCTTTTGGATAGTTAAATCTTCTTTTCTAAGGTGAATGGGAAATCTGGAGGTTCATAGTTATTTGAGATTGAAGGGGAAAGGGGGGATTGGTGCTGTCGTCCTGCCACTCTCGCCGATCACTTAAGCTGTGGATGGGAGGTGGCTTGACGCCAAAACCTCTGTAAACCCTCATGCCTGTGCTTCCTTCCAGGTCACTCTTTTAGGCAGGCTGTCATAGTTGCTTTAGTCCTGCCGGTTAGGTGTAGGGCAATAACTCTTCTCCATCTTCTCTTTTTCGAGCTGATACCGAGCCGACTACACCGTGTGAACCCGCACCTGGACTCCTGGATATAACTACATGAAACCAACTGGGACTTTATAACTATATGAACTCTAATGAATGTCAATGTAAATGCAGTTTCATGCTCCTTGGTCGCCCAGAGGAGGATGGGGTCCCCTTCTGAGTCTAGGTTCCACTCAAGGTTTCTTCCTGCTAGAGGGAGTTTCCTTGCCACTGTCGCCTCAGGCTTGCTTGGTGGGGTTCTGGCCGGTTAAATGTAAAGTGCTTTGTGACAATGCATGTCGTTAAAAGCGCTATATAAATAAAATTGAATTGAATTGAAGTGCTTCCTCAGATTCATTTTTAAATGTTCTCCAGCTAATTTCCACTATGGCCACGAGTTCTAGTATTTTAAATTAATATTGAAATGGTCATTTGGCTGAACAGCATCCCGACCTGTTAGAATCTTATATACCTGGATCATGTCCCCCCATAGTCTCCTTTGCTTGAGGCTAAACAGATTCAGCTCAGCGAACCTCTCCTCATAAGACATTCCTCTAAGTGCAGGAATCATTCTAGTCATCCTACGTTGCACCTTTTCCAAGGCAGCAATGTCCTTCTGAAGGTATGGTGACCAAACCTGCACACAGTATTCTAGGTGGGATCTTACCAAGGAATTATATAATCGTAGCATCACTTCTCTTGACTTACATCTCTAGGTGTGTGGAGTTTAATCCAACATCCTTTTGCCTTTTTTTAATGCTTCCCCACACTGGCAAGAGTGGGACATGGAAGTATCAACATACACACCGAGATCTTTCTCATAATCAGCTACCTTTATTTCAGTGAAACCCATAAAATATCTGTACTTTACTATATTTACTATATTTCTGCTCCCTGCATGGATTACCTTATATTTATCTATGTTAAATTTCATCTGCCACGTATGAGCCCAGTCGCTAATTAAATCCAGATCCTGTTGTAGCCTCTCTGGACATGAGACATGATCTAACATCAATCAGAAGATACCACACCAGCAGATAATGATTTCTGGAATAGTAAAGTTAAAGGTTGGCTAATAATACCCCTCATCTCTTTTAAAACTATAGATAAGATGCCATCAGGGCCTTGCGATTTATTTATTTTGAGCTTAGCTAGGCTTTGTACCACATCAGCCTCAGTTATACATATATTGGTCATAGACATCGTTGTATTTGTACTAAATGGTGGTAAGCTATTCTACTGTGAACAGCCATTGTAAAATAATCATTAAACTCATTTATATCAATTTCATTTTCAATTATAAGGCCCTTACTATCCTGCAAATGAGTGATTTTCAGCTTTTAGAGCTCTTTCGGAGTTAAAATATTGGAAGAAACTTTTAACGTCATCCTTATAACTGTTATTAACTAAACCTGTAGACTTAGATACTCCTGCTTTATTTTGAAATCATTAGTTAATTTCCATTTGTGGAAGAAAGCCCTTTTGCTCCTGACTTTATTCTTAATTTTCGTAGTAAACCACCTGTGACATCGCGTGCTGGACGAACAGGCAGGAAGCGAGGAATCAAGGATCCGGGAAACGGAGAGTCGGGAATGAGGGTTTATTGATGAAAACAGGTACCAACAGCGAGAGATTTCAATGACAGGACTGGGGAAACAGACTTGAATGTGGACTAAATACACAGGACTACTCAAACTGACAGAAAACAGCTGGTTACAATCGGGGCAGCACACATGGTTAATGAGGGGGCGTGGCACACACGAGGATCGTACAAGCAGGTCATGACACCAGCTTGGTTGCAGTTTCCTAGATTTAGTTTTTCTGGAAACGGGTATGAAGTTCTTTTGCACTTGCAACAATGTGCTTTTAAAAAATTCCCATGCCTCTTCCACAGTATTGCTATTTAACTCCATCCGATTTACAGTTTCTAGTTTCAGTCTCATACCATTGAATTACCCTTCCTAACATTGTATACTTTTGTTTTGGACTTGGTTGAAGACTCAGGCAGCAGGAGTTGCCCCAACGTTGGTATGTCCTTATCCATAAGGGGGAGTAAACGTTCTGGTTTCCCGACCTTATAGATGAAGGAGTTGGGGGATGTTGCCAGTGACCTGCCGGATTCCAGGCAGAACAGGCCTCGCTATGCCACAGCCCTTCAGAGACTGGGCCTTCCGTGCAGAACCTCTGCATCCAAATTAGACCAGTTGTTTAACAAAACCCTAAAATGGGGTTATTTTTGACATGGAACGGGACTTTGATTCAACAACCCATTACTTAGTTGCGGCAAGTACCCAATATCAAGTATAGCTGCAAAGAATCTGCCAGAGATTTTCAGAGAAGTTCCCCAGATGCATGGACTGGACTAAGGTGCGTCAGATTAAACAGGAGCCTGGTAAATTCTGTGAGCCCCACGCCAAGTGACTGATGGAAACATACTCCAGCTACAGTGAGATGGACCCTCCAGCGGACCGAGAGTGGGATTCCCTCTGGGAGCGACAACTCGTGCAGTTGCTGGTGGATGAGCTGCAAACAGACATCAAGAAGGACTTCCAACCTCACAATCATTTACCAAACCACTTCAGGTAACTTGTAAAGATGTAGGTATTGGAGTATTCACACATTCATTTGCAGTGTCCACCTCCTGTCCGGTAAATTTGGCAGGACAAAATTTGAATAACCTATAGGCCAGACTCATGAATGCGGCTGAACGAGTAAAGGTAGAACAGGTGGCCAATCCTGTTATACAGTCCTAGTAGATTGAGAACCACCTGATTGCAACTGTAGTTGGAATCAAGGGCTGAGCAGCATGGTGGCCTGGGGGACAATTATGAAAACACAGACCCACTGATATCCTTAAAACCCACAATCAAAAGAGGAGTCAGGATGGCCAGTGACATGTGCTGGCTAAATGGGGACAACAAAGAGAGAACAGAACAAGGCAGGGAGGGATTCTGACACAGGTGCCATGCTACTTTGTTTAAATATGCTGTAATGTTTTAGTGCAAGCCTTAGACAATGGAATCTCTGAATGACGCCGCAGTCTGGCTCTTTCTGAAGGTCCTATACTGTAACCGTCCTGAGAAGTTGTTTGCATGCACTTGCTGCCTTGACACTTGTTGATGTGCGTGTGCCCTGCTCGAGCAGTAAAGGGGAGATCACATGCAGAGCTGATTTTCTGTAGTTCCTTAGAATAAAAATAGAATATTCTCTTCAAATAGGAACACATGCTGCGTTTGATTATTTCACTCCAACTCGGACAAAAACGTCACGAAAAACATCACTTCCCATTAGAAACGCCTCTTTTATGACGTTAATGTCTGACAGAATCTTCTTGTCCGAGTTGCCCCTGTGACGTAATTTCAACATGGCGGCTTACACACTCAACATTAATTCTATTTTACAAATCCTTAAAAATGTTTATTTTGTTAAATTTATTATTATCCCATCCATCCATTTTCCAAACTGCTTATCCTACTGGGTCACGGGGGGTCCGGAGCCTATCCCGGAAGCAATGGGCACGAGGCTGGGAACAACCCAGGATGGGGGGCCAGCCCATCGCAGGGCACACTCACACACACCATGCACTCTCACATGCATTCCTACGGGCAATTTAGCAAGTCCAATTAGCCTCAGCATGTTTTTGGACTGTGGGGGGGAACCGGAGTACCCGGAGGAAACCCCACGACGACATGGGGAGAACATGCAAACTCCACACACATGTGACCCAGGCGGAGATTTGAACCTGGGTCCCAGAGGTGTGAGGCAACAGTGCTAACCAGTGCACGACCATACCGCCCATTTATTATTATTATTATTTATAATTATTAGTAATTATTAATGTAATTGCACGTGTTCGATTTAGAGAATACCATATTGTGACCGTAAACAGTATCCTAACATGCAATATCAGATTTTTACCAGACTTGTTAGTGTTTTTGGTTTGTTTGTAGTTTGTTTGATCTCGAAAAAAGAATATCGCTATGAATGTACTAAAATACTTTATAAAGCTTTTAATGTGGTTTGACTAGTTCCTGTTTCTTGTTTATTTGTCTGAAATAATAATCTTACTCCATAACTGCTAAAATATAAAGCAACAACACAGCAGCGTATTCATGGAGGCAGCCATGTTTGTTCCGAGTTGTGCTAGCTTGAACGGGAGATTGTTGGATGTGATGTCACCCAATTTGGAATTTCCAAGTTCCGAGAGAAAAACGAACGCACCACAAGACTCTGGCTGGAAATTTCTACAATAGAGCCATTTAGTTATTTCTAGAAAAATATTTAGAGCCAATGACCTGATGTCATTGTAACACAGGTCACTGTCCGTGGTGCTGAATTCTCTACTTGATGGGCTGGTGCTGAATGAATATGACAGCTGGCCAACATGTCTGTGTGCTTCCACTGACTGGCACCCAGACATATAATGACTTTTAACAATGAGGAGGGAAACGTCCAGACAGGAAATTAGTCAACAGTAATTAGTAATCACATATAGTTCTCATTTATCATGATGTAAAATTCAAAAACCTTTTTTTTATTATTAAGGGATAAATGTAATTGAGTTTTAATGTATCCTTTCCGCTCTTAAAATCGCAAATTATTTCTGACTATTAATCTGCACATTTTAATAATTTCATTAATATTACCTAATTGGTTTGTCTTTTTTATTAAATTTTAAAACTAGCTGTACAATTGTTGATGTTGTTGCTGTTCTGAATGTCATTGGCCTGTTGCCTTACGTCTGTCTAAACATGAGTGAGGGGATGGATGCACTATTCTATGGGGGCCTCTGTAGAGAATAAATGATCCTAATTTTATATTGAGAGAGATGGTTAATTCCTTTTTAATCCATACTGCGTTCAGAGCCCCTGTTCTGCCGTTGATCACTGCTGCATATCATCCCCAAACCAATGGCCTGGATGAGAAAACGAATGATGACATAAAATGGTAAGTCTGTTTTTGAGGTTGTTTTAGAACTGTGTGAGACAGGCTCTATTCTTTTAACATTACATCAGGAATTACTGATATTATTGACAATCAATCCCTTAATATACAGTATCTCACAAAAGTGAGTACACCCCACACATTTTTGTAAATATTTTATTATATCTTTTCAAGGGACAACGTTAAAGATATGAAACTCTGATAGAATGTAAAGTAATCAGTGTACAGCTTGTATAATGGTGTAAATTTGATGTCCCCTCAAAATAACTCAACACACAGCCATTAATGTCTGAACTGCTGGCAACAAAAGTGAGATTAAAAATGATTTGTGGCAAGATCGGATCATGTGTGTTGAAGAGTTTCTTATGACTGACAAGTAGTTATTTAAAAACATATCTTGAAACAGCAAATTACATTGTTCTTAATGCTTTTAGAAAATGACTCTTTATAATGATCTGTGAATAATAATAATTTGCTATGAATGTTTTTCCACTTCAGCTTTCCACAATTATTCTTCCCGATGAGAAAAGCTACGGCACGTTTTTTGATGAAAAAAATAAAGTAGTTGAGACAATAAGCAACAACAGCTGAAAACATCTCCTAGTAACAGGAAAAACAGAAGCAGGCATGTGGTAAACGAATACAAAAGAGGTACCAAAACACAGTTTATCATGTTGGAGATGAGGCGCTTCTGTTCAACATGAGGAAGCGGGGACGGAAAGGAGGAAGAACGGAACCGGATTTTACCGGACCTTATGTCATCCAGGCAATATGTGGCAAGCTGGTTACACTGTCTAATTCTGAAGGGGCAACTTTAAAGAACAAATACAATGTAAACCACATACAGAAGGAGCCAAACTGATGTCCCAAGTCAGGAATCACACAAGGTGCCAGAAGAGTATAAGACCAGTAAACCTCCCTCTAGCGCAGAGCTTCTGACAATCGAGAAGGATGCTGACAGTTGAAAAAAAACTCATGTCTGTGTGTTATGAAAGAATATCAATAAATGTTTCCGAAAGGGGATGACTCATTTGGTAATTATTTACGGCTTATGTTATGGCTGCCAATTTACAGTCTTTACTGAAGTCTGACTTCTTTTGAGTCACCTTTAATATAGATTGGACACTCTCTATGCAATGTGCAATACTTACATAGATGGTAAATGTTTACCTGCTTGCACAGATGGATGATTAGGTAATTAGTGTAAGTGTGTGTGTGTGTTCAATCGCATGTATGTCCAAGGTCCATAGTAAATAATATACACTGATCAAGAGATGCCCGAAAGTGGATAAAAGAGGACATTAGTGGGTGTATCACTTAGTGTAACGCGTGCAGGAAAATGAGCAGGACTGCAAGCCATATAATGACCCTTGTCTAGCTCTTAATACAGTATGCATACAGTGATGTATCTACAATGGACAGCTACTATGAGCAGATAGCACAGTACAGGTGCTTATAAGATCTGTATGCTATTTCCATCCATCCATCCATTGTCCAAACCGCTTATCCTACTGGGTCGTGGGGGGTCTGGAGCCTATCCCGGAAGCAATGGGCACGAGGCAGGGAACAACCCAGGATGGGGAGCCAGCCCATCACAGGGCACACTCACACACTATTCACTCATACATGCATACCTACGGGCAATTTAGTAACTCCAGTTAGCCTCAGCATCCATCCATCCATCCATTGTCCAAACCGCTTATCCTACTGGGTCACAGGGGGTCCGGAGTCTATCCCGGAATCAATGGGCACGAGGCAGGGAAGAACCCAGGATGGGGGGCCAGCCCATCACAGCTCACACTCACACACCATTCACTCACACATGCACACCTACGGGCAATTCAGCAACTCCAATTAGCCTCAGCATGTTTTTGGACTGTGGGGGGAAACCGGAGTACCCGGAGGAAACCCCACGACGACACGGGGAGAACATGCAAACTCCACACCCATGTGACCCAGGCAGAGACTCGAACCCGGGTCCCAGAGGTGTGAGGCAACAGTGCTAACCACTGCACCACCATGCCGCCCCCTGTATGCTATTTCATTCTATAAAAAGAAACTTACTGTACTGTACAATAAAGTATTTCACCACTGCTTCTTCCTCAGCTCCCACTGTTTGCTAGCACATGCATCTTTTGATTTCTTAGTGCAATCTGTGCTTTATTTTTTTTTTGTGAAATGTAAGTGCAGTATCTGTTTATTAAGTGCTGTGGTTTAATATGTACATTATTATTTCAGTACTGTGTATACTGTCCTTAATGTCTTGCCTCTCTCGTATAACTTGAGATACGCCCAAATTGACTTGCAACAAGTGGTCCTGGTTCCAAATGCGGAAGGCGATGGATACCTGTATTTTATATGCTGTAGTGTGCTGGGTGTCAGACATTGCAATGCACCTTGCTTTGATCTTGACCTGTTAGATCAGAGGGAGGTAATCTTATCCAGAAAGGGCCACTGTGTATGATGGTTTTCACTGCAACTCTCTGAACAGCGAACCTAACAGTTATCCCAATACCTTGATCTTGCTAGCATATTTAAATGTGTACCTATTCAGGAATAGAGTGGTGAAGGCATTCAGAGGAGGACTGATGATTATCAGAGGGAACAAAGGGGCTGGGTACTTGTCAGTATCCAGTAGAACCACCAGACTCCTACACTGAATGGTTCTGGATGTGGCACAGACGTTAATCCCTCTGTATTAGGGGATCCGTCTCCAGTTTGTACTCTTCTAGTTAATAGGTAGATTATCAGGCAGTTTTTCACCCTAGTCCAGTACTCATTGACAGCCTAATACACCGTGTTTCAGTTTGTCTTGATAGTCAATACATGTCACAGGATGTACATTACTCTGATGGGCAGGCCCTCTTACATATGATGGAAATTGCAATACCTACTTTTGGCCACGAGATGGCAGCAAGAAAATAGAAAAATTATTTTCCCACGGTCTACTAGCAGCTTTTAGATGTTAATTCTTCATAAAAATAATTTGACTTGATCCAATGTATTTTTAATACAAACAATTACCACACAAAGCTGCTAGTTTCCTCCGGTTTCCCCCCACAGTCCAAAAACATGCTGAGGCTAATTGGAGTAGCTAAATTTACCGTAGGTGTGCATGTGTGAGTGAATGGTGTGTGAGTGTGAGCTGTGATGGGCTGGCCCCCCATCCTGGGTTCTTCCCTGCCTCGTGCCCATTGATTCCGGGATAGACTCCGGACCCCCTGTGACCCAGTAGGATAAGCGGTTTGGACAATGGATGGATGGAAATAGCATACAGATTAAGCACCTGTACTGTGCTATCTGCTTATAGTAGCTGTCCATTGTAGATACATCACTGTATGCATACTGTATTAAGAGCTAGATAAGGACAGTGGGTCATTATATGGCTTGCAGTCCTGCTCATTTTCCTGCACCCGTTACACTAAGTGATACACCCACTAATGTCCTCTTTCATCCACTTTCAGGCATCTCTTGATCAGTGTATATTACTTACTATGGACCTTGGACATACATGCGATTGGACACACACACACACACACACACACTTACACTAATTACCTAATCAACCATCTGTGCAAGCAAGTAAACATGTACCATCTATATAAGTATTGTACATAGCATAGAGAGTGTCCAATCTATATTAAAGGTGACTCGAAAGAAGTCAGACTTTAGTAAAGACTGTAAATTTCTCAGCCATAACATAAGCCGTAAATAATTACCAAATGAGTCATCCCCTTTCGGAAACATTTATTGATATTCTTTCATAACACACAGACATGAGTTTTTTTTCAACTGTCAGCATCCGATCCAAACGGGATTCCCATTTCCTTTCTGTGGGATCCAACAGAACACGGGCTGACCATCAGTCAACATGTCTTCAACCATGCAGGACAGGACCCAGTCCAGGCCAAACCTCACGGTGCTGGTGTTAATAAAAAAAATGTAAGGAACATGCAGCTGCAGCTCACACACAAACACAGTCCACAGCATCCAGAAAAAGGTCAGGCCTTTTTCTTCTTTAGCTGACTCCGCCCAGACCTCGCCCCCTTTCTGGGCGCCTCGCACTATGCCTTTGAACTGGCCCTGCAGCTTGGCCCGTTTTCTGTTTCCCAATGCAAGTCATAAGATTCACCCGTAAATGATATTTTGAATCGGAACGATATTTATTACTATTGTTTAGATTAAATATATAACGGTTTAATGATTGAATATAACTTGATATTGTTGTTTGTGTTGTTTAGTTTGAGGTTCTAGTTTCTGTCTTTATCCGCTTTCGTTTCAGTAGGCAGCTGGTTCATCCCAGGCTCAGGGTCTCTCTGCTCTTCATCAAACCCACACCCCCAGTTTGGGAGCACCCTCTCCCTCTCCTCCCCCCACGGCTGTGACTGTTACTCCTCCTTGAGGAGTAACTGCTCCGCCCCCTATCCCAGCCCCTATACCCACAGGAGTGCATCACCCAGTGAGCCGCCGCCCTGCCTGTCCCCTCACACAAGCACACACTGAAATCATGGTCCTAAGCTCTCTGTGTGGGTCACCACGATAGTACAGCACACCGACGATTACCCTCTGACTGAATCAGAATCAGCTTTATTTGGCCAAGTATGTTCACACATATTGGGAATAGTTAGACATTTAATCAAAATAATTAAGACAAGACATAAACATACAGTTCTGTTGATATGCGACGCATATAACCTCTGCATTCACAGCACTGCTTCAGTTATCGAAGAGCAAATTTCCAAAACTCACTCAGTCCGATAACCTAAAGTAATAAGTCATAATCCTCTTCATACGTTGCAGTAATGGGAATGAAATCTCACTCAGTGTTTATGTAATGGAGCAATGGAATTTCGTGAAATTTCCAAAAGTCCACAGAAATATTTAGAAAAACATTCCTGCAGACTGAGTTTTTGATATTTGCTTTTCAATTAACACAATTTTCTTCAGTCTGAGGTTTAACAGAATTCAGCCATATGCTGTTCAAAAAAAACTACACAGAACAAAAACAGAATGGACTTTACATCTGTCTGAAAGGAAAGTTGACACAGGCTGCAGCAGTGAACAAATCAATCAATGTATTAAAGTTAGGCATTAAGTAACTGGAGGCAGTATATACATAACATGATAACATGCCTTTTCTGTATTGACCATATTAAGGACGCTGTAACACTGCCCACCACATACCTGCTTCATTTATTGTTTTATACTTGCAGCTGCTTATTCAGACAGCTCGTCTACCTGTCTGTCCATGTTGCCCTCCCATGACAACTGGTCCAGCCTACAGGTGCCGTCCCATTCCGGCATGTTACCCATGAGTCATAGCGGCACCTCCGGGAGCAGCTCCAGGTGAGCCCGTGCCTCCCCTCCCCCACCTGTCCCCATGCTGAGTCTCGGGCCCCCGTCTTCCCTCTTGTTCTCGCCTATACCCACATCCTGGCCTGTGTCTGCATCGTCTCACCTCGTTAACAGGACTTTCGCCTTCTTCTGTCCTGATCCATTCAGGCCCATCATTCTGGGACATGCTTTGATTTATTTCGCCATAGTTACTCTTTGTTTTCCTTTGTACTTTGCACTCTACAAGTAAAATGAATAAAAAATAGGCATTATTTTGATATTGTTTTAGTACAGTGACACTAGTATATTTGTTGTTGTTTCCAGGCAACACTGCATGCTGATTTAACGTCTTTCCTTAATCTCCACCCCATTGCTCACACACAGCCAGTATCCCAGTTTGTGGTCAATGAGCTCCTCCTCACTCACCCCAGTCTCCTAGTCCAGTGGAATGTCCAACAGCTTGGGCTCTCAGTTCCTGCGTGTCATGCCCGGCTCGTCCGCTCCTCCTGTGTGCCACGCCCCCTGATTACCCACGTGTTTTCTCCCGATTTGTACCCAGCTGTATCTAGTTAATTTGCTCAGTCCTGTGTATTTCAGTCCGTGTCTTACCTGAGTCCAGTGTCTGTCATTGATGTTTGTATGCGTGAGATGTTTCCCCGTCCGCGCTTCCTAATTAAACTCCCGTTTTTGCCTGTCCGCTTGCTCCTTGCACGCCTTGCCCGCACGATCGCCTGCCTGCTTGTACCCGATCGTGACACTGCGCAGCTCTACAACTCATTACCCAGGGCTCTCGCACCCGGCCACAGTGCCCCTCTCAGGCTCCCCGCTGTATGACAGCACTGCCCCATCGGAAGTTCATGAAGCCTCACAGTACGACGCCTCTCCCCACGCGCGCTTAGCCACCACCGGGACTCCCATCACTCCTCCTTCCCTGTAGGGCGGCGCACTTCCATTATTATTACAGTTTCTACTGTCACTCTGTTGCTTTTCCTGGTGCTGGACTTTTGACAGATAAATACATTATTTGTTGCATTCAGTGACAAAAGATTGGTCTGTTTAACACCCTCAGTCTCCACCCTATGAGCCCCTTGTTGGCGGCAGAATCAGGAAGATGTCGGAGAAAGCAGAGGTAAAGTGAATAGTCACCTCGACAATAATGTGGAAACCGCTAATGGTGATCATGCCTGTGTGGGTGAAATGGATCACCACAGTATAAGCGGATGATGATTATAGACGATTTTTCCCTTTTTCTTTATGTCTGTTTACCATCTAATAGGCATTTTTTTTCTTTGGGATGCGTCTAGGTCAGATACGACCAAAATATTTTTCTCATTTCAGAAGTGAAAAAAAATATTGCTCTCAGATTCTGTTCAGTTGTAGTTTTTTAAAATAATGTACCTTGATTTGTGTTTGTTTAAAATGCCATTACCTGTTGCTTACTGGGCCGCTGAAAATGTCTGGCCCAGCTAAATTTCTTGGTTTAAAAATCTGGCCCAACTACTTTCCAGACCTGGACTAGCCCTACTGAATCATACACTAATGTTATTCTGTTATGTGGGCTGTTGTGATAGGGAGATTTGCTGGATGCTGCACGACGGGTGGTGTCCCTGCTGCAGAATGCCCTGTCTGAAGCAGCACCTAGAGACAGTGAGGGTTGTTGTTATCACCTTAATATTGTATATACGCAATCTGTTATTTCTTAACTAATATAATTGTAAGGTATTCTTCTAATATATTGTGCACAGCCAACAAAAAAGAGAAAAATGCAAAACCAAAGGAAGGCTTTCTTTTCTCTTAAAAGTCTTTTTTCTAAACCAACTGAGAGTCAGTTAGAGGGGTGTTCATTATCAGTATTGTTGCTGGCATTTCTGAAAATGTGCCAATTTTAGTCAAGTGGCTACTTTTCAAATGCAGTCCCTGGCCAAGATGAAGAAAGTTCATGAAGACTACATGATAATATTAAGCACTGACATAACAAACAACATTTTTTACATGCAAAATATACAGGAAATATACACTGCAACAGGCTAGGATAGACAAATAACCAAATACACTTGCAAGCCTGACCACTTTAGACCCCAGATTAGAAAATTGGTGAATGAGCATATATTTTTTCCAAGTTTTGTTTTGCTTTCAAGTTCTCACAAATAAAAAAAAAGAAAAGATTTTCCCACTATAGCCAGATCCAGTTTCTGTGGGGGGCGGGGGGGGGGGGTGACAATTTGTAGTAATAACTATTTCCTGCTGAAAACCACTGGTAAACTATCCACATGTCTCTGAATATCTGTGAGTCCCGAGACCTCCATGACAGATAGATATAAGTTGCTAGTGTTGATCGGCAGGAAATCTTCTCCAAAGCCCCACCACCACCTCACACCAATCCACCCAGGGTTTACTCCAAATAAATTTGCTGGTAATACAAACCGGATCAACTTGTGGTTTGTGTCCACGTGTACTAGAGACAAAGGCCCTGGTACATTCTGCGTACAACACAGCCAAGACTTGACAACCTTTATATGATGCGCATGGAATCAACCCTATGCATGGAGGCTGCAACTCTTCTCCACCGAACCCTGTAGCCCATTGACTGCAGCCTGCATTGACTATCCTGTAGCCTGCATTTGGTAGATCATTCTTGACAGAAGAAACCAAATTGTCAAGTTCCCTAACACAGAGCTCATACTCTTTTATTCTTCTTAAGATTGTTCTTCTTGAAACACCCATCAGTGTGGCTATGCAAGGCACAGGAAGTTGAGTATGGAGCATTTCTTTCAAACATTGTTCTTCAATCAAAATCTTGGGTCGTCTATTGGTGGCAGCGACTTCCTGTGTGACACATGGGGCTGGACGTTCCAGATGTGCCCTCACAAGGTCAAAGAGCTCTTGCAAAGCCAGGGTGATAGCAGGAGGTACTTCAATGTGATTAGACAGGGCCTGCAGAAGATACAGCTCCTGATGACAAAGGAACTCCAGGTAATCCAAATTTAGTGGAGTCGCGCTGAATCCTATTTCTATTTTATGCAGAAGACTTTCGAGAAGGTGGTATCTGAGCTGTTCACAGAACAAATTATAGTTAATGAGGTGTCAAGATCTTGTCTCTGATCCACACACTAGGCCTACCATTCAAAAGTTTTAATTATGAAAATGAAATGTTTTTGTTTTGTGAGGTGCTTGTTCATGTATGATGATGTAGTGGCTGCTCTGTTTGACCGTGGTAAACCTTTTCACAAACAATATAAGTGAAGAAGTATGACATTAGATCTAAGGACCAGAGTATAATAAAGTTAAATAAAATCCATCAAAAACACTTACTCAGTGGAGATTCCAATGTAGTAGGCAGACAACTTTATGGCTTTAATAATGAGTGTATTTAGCAGCTACAAGGACAAAAGATATTATAAACCTCTCCATTTTAATGCTAATTTAATAAACATTAACAGATAGCACTTAAGGTGGTTTCGCCTATAGTCTGCTAACACTAACCCGAGAACTAATATCTGAGGAGCGTTCTTCCCAGGATTTGAATTTATTAAATTGGCTTTGTGATGTTGTATTAAGAAATTTTATTCACAATGCAATTTACCGTACATTGGCCCATTCTTTTATATACGGTAAGACGAAGCGGGAAATTCGAGCGAGCGAGTGCTGTGCAGACGCGAGCGCGTAGAGGGGATGGGTTTTCAGCACTCGAGCACACGCACGCGCGTGGTTCGACTTTTGGCCCTAATTTAACGGCGAGCGAGTGAGTGAGTGCTGTGCAATCGCGAGCGCGTAGAGAGCATGGATTTTCTGTTTTTATGCGCACGACTTTTGGCACTAATTTAACGCCATAGAAATGTGTGTTTAAAAGGGGAGGAGATCGGGTTGCAGCGCTGGTGTGAGCGGTTTCTCCGGGCAGTTCGCTCGAGGCTAACGTGGCTTTGGGAACGTGGTGTACCCGTCACCCATGCCAGGGAAGAAATCAAAACCGAAATGCTAGGAATATGGACTTCATCTTACGTCAAGCGTTTTCCCCTCCATTGACGCCCATAAAGAAAAGGCTTAAAGTCCATATTCCTAGCATTTCGGTTTTGATTTCTTGTCAGGTAAGTCTTTATGGCCAGATACATTCGCGAGAAATTTGGTGATTTGTGGTGACTGTTTTAATACATTAAGTTGCGTTACGCATTTTCACATTAAGCGTTTTAGAATGTCCCGTGGCAGGTATCCCCTTCTATTGCCCTAGGGAGGGTTGTAACCCTCGTCTGTATATTAATAAAGAATAATCCTTCTATTCCTGTCTCATGTATCTGGACCTCCCCAGCAATTTAACGAAATTTGGTGGCAGCGGTTACAAGTGAACCCGTTTAAGTTTAGCGCTCATACTTCCGTCCATATGTTTAAGACCCACCTTGGCTGACTTAGCTGACATGTCCTGATTTCATAATCTTCAAATTTGTAATCTTTTCTCCTTCATCTAACTCCATGTTTTTAACTTCTTGTCATTTTCTTGCCGTTTGACTCATAGAAAATTATCAGACTTAAATGACACGTCAGCCTGTGCAGACAGCGATTTCAATGTTTTAATAAATTGGCCAGCAGGTGGGGGCAGTGCTCAATTTCATTAATGCCATTCAGAAAACTTTCAGGCTTTATGTCTTAATGAACAGCCTAGAAAAGGACAAAGCATTATATTACTGATGCATACAGCAGATCCCCAACTCAGGCTGTGTTGCATATTCTTAACAGTGCTACAGTATGTTCACACAGCCAGTACAAACAAACTTGCAAGATCTAGACCAGGGGTCACCAACCTTTTTAAAACGGAGAGCTACTTCACGGGTACTGAGCCATACGAAGTTTGATATCAGTTTTAAACGCCCTCCTAAACATGTCTAAACTTCATGCATGATAAACATGTTTTAAATGCTTTTTTATATTCAATTTCAAATCTATATAAATGCAAATGTGATAGATTAGAAACAGGACAAAATAAAATTTTAGATGATGTTCGCTGGTGAGTTGTGCTATTTTATAGAACAGGTCCACGGGCAACTCATGTGGTCATTGGGGGCATCCTTGGGGCACCATGTTGGTGACCCCTTATCTAGACCTACCACATCAGGTAGGAAGGTGCCTATTTCTACCAACTATTCAGACCATCAGACCCAAACCATACATTCAGTCATGCACAGGCACTCCACCAGAGGGCTCTACATTCTGTCCTACATCTGCTCACCTGTTAGACCCACACTCAGTCTCCATCCTGATTTCTACCTACTACTCGGACTATCTCACCAAAACCAGTCCTGTGGCCTGTTCTATGAAGCGGGGTTACTGGCTTATTGGGGAAACTTGTTGGATTTCTTGATCGGGACCTTCAACTGCTCTGCCATAGAGAGCATCCTAACATGCTGCCTTACGGTCTGGTATGCGGGCTGCTGGTGGCCTCCTACCGCTCTGCCATAGAGAGCATCCTAACATACGGCCTTACGGTGTGGTATTCGGGCTGCTGGTGGCCTCTATGACTTTTTTTGTAGACAGTCCATCTGTGTGGTGCTGTTTGCACGAATTGTTTTGGGAAATGCACTTACAGTTTTGCAGATGTTAAGGGTGATTCCAGAAATGCATCAAAGCAACTGAGGAACTGCAATGTCACTGTACAGTTACTTATAATGGGCGCCAATGTAATGTGTAGAGTGGCAAATAAACTGATTCACCATTTACTCTCATGTACATCACTTAAAATGCTTGTTTTAAATGCAAATGTGTGAATGTAAATCTAAGCAGTAAAGCTACAATTTACATTCTGTTTGCATGGTGGAAAGAACATTTAATCTGCCTTTTAAGTGTGATTAGAAGATCTAATGCCTGTGTGCTTGTAATAAGATGGTCGCTGGTTCAAACCCAGCCACAGCACATCTCTGCGTCCTTGAGCGAGGCCCTTAACCCCCAGCTCACTGGGCATCACTATGGGTGGCTGCCCTTCGCAGACAACTTACTCTGTTTACTCTAAAAAAAAGAGAGCAAGTTGAGAGAGAAGTTAAGACAATTTCTCCACAGGGACCAATAAAGTATCAATTATTATTACTGTATGAGAGACTGTCTAATATCAGATAGATAACAGACTCATACTGTGCTGAGCTTGTCTGAGAGAGATGATTAGCAAATGCTCTCCCACAGTATCTCAGCACTCTGTACAAAGAACTTTATATGCTCAGTATCTGCTCCTGTTTATCTAATTGTTCTCATTTTAACTGGATGTTAAGGAGTAAATTAATAAACGTCATGTAAGTGCACATTAAAATGCTTTTTCACTGTTACTTAAGTTCCCATGTGAACAGCCAATCAGATCAGCCTGATGTGTGTCTCTCTGTTTCCTCTCTGTTTCCTGCCCTTTCATCCCGACCACGACCATGATCTCTCACTTAGCAGCAGAGCAGTTTATTCTAAACAGTGGAAGCACAAAAATGTTCAGACTCTTTGGTCTTCTCATTTTCATTAGTAAGGCCCTATAATATAAATTATTTTGGGATTTTAATATTTTCATTTATCTGTATGATGTGATCAGTGGAATTTGGCCATTTAATCTGCATCATAGTTAATAGTTATTTAGATTACTATTATATGTCTTATTTGATTATGATTTTTTTTGTTTTTCTGTTTTTGCAGACACTGCACTGACTACAGATGTTGTTCAGCCCAGTCACCTGATGAGGGTTCAGCTTGGAGACAGTGTGACCCTGACATGCTTCTGTCAAGGAGAAACAACTTTTGTTACTTTGTTTAAGCAAGCTGTTGGTCGGAAGCCCCAGCCCATGGCGAAAGCACTTCTCTACGTACCTGGTGAATTTTACAAGGAATATAAAAGCATAAAACGTTACTCCTTACTGAATGCAGAGGGGAGTTTTAACCTCACTATTTCTAACGTGGAGCCGTCAGATTCTGCAGTGTATTATTGTGCTGCTGTGTTTCTTCATGAGGTCACCTTCGGGAATGGAACCTTTGTCATAATCACAGGTAAATGAGATTCCAACTATTTTCATATTTGCTTTATTATAATGTCAGTAAGATTATTCCCTGCAAAATAATTTTGACAGTTTAGTTGTTTGTCAATATAAAATTAGCAAAGATACCTTATTGTCTGCTTTGTTCCATAAATGTTTTTCTAAACATCAAACAAAAATCATTCATTATTATTATTATTATTATTATTATACAATTTGTTGCATTTTGCTTGCTGTCAGCCAAAAGCCTAACCTTCTCTTTATACAGATGTTAATGTTACACATTGCAGCCTCTTTAAAACAAATAACATAAAAAAATGTTTGAGTTGTTATATACAGTATAGGACTGTGCAAAAATCTTAAGCAACAAAAGAAAATTATTTTTGACGTTATTTATCTGAGCAGTCAGTGTGTATTCACTCTGAAAAAAAAAATGCATGATTTAACATATGAACTAGGGATGTGCACCATTCAGAACTGATTTGAGAATGAAATTCTCAAATACGTATCCTAAAATTCAGGATTTTGAATACATATATGAACTTGAATTTCAGTTCATTTTGTTAATCTGAATTACATTTGAATTGTGGTTGAAAACAGGTTGTGGCATTGAAATTTATATTTGAATTTAAAGAAGAAGAACGAAAAAGGGTTTGGATTCAAATTCAAGTTCATATACGTACTGTAGGTGTAGCTTTTAACTAAAATATGAACTTTAATTTAAATATGAATTATACATAAACACATTAACATTGTTATACATCATTGTTATAAAAATGTCGTTTTGTAAAGAATGAAATAATGCAACATTTGAAGTGTCACCTAAAATAATAATTATACTGTCATTTTGTGCACCATGGTGGATCTGCTCATAGGAAGAGCTGAGTGTCTCTCCTTAAAAGTCAGTGTTGGCTGCAGTGACGGCAGTTTCTAACCTAAGAAACGTCCCAAACACTTTTCCTGCATCAAAAGTCAAACTAGTCCCTATTCCTGCCATGAAAGGTTCACATAATGTCACCGATACCTGAACCAACCATGTTTATCAGAGGATGCCAACCCTTTGGCTGCAGCTTTCTCTGCACACGCTGAGAGAGTCTTCAGTGTAGCAGGAAAAGATTTCAGGCCAGAAGATTGCAAATTAAATCATGAAACCTTTGAAGATATTATGCTGAATAAATGTAATAATAATGAAAAATTAGCAATGTGTATTGGAATAAAGCATAATTGTATTTGCCATGACGTTTTGCTTTTCGCTGTAGTGCTATGGTTGAACGGAAAAACTTACTTTTGTGTGCATAAGAAAATAAATAGGAGGAACTACGAAACCAAGTAATTCCTTTTACTATGTATACTTTTTCTTTAATGTTAAAAGATAGACAAACTAGTAATGGGCAAACAGCTCTTCGGCTCTTGAATTAAATTATGCAGGTACTACAGCAAAATGCTCAAAAATACCAAAACACATCAAGAGCTAAATATGCAAAAACAATAAATACCTTCCTGTGGAAAAGGGGCAACATAAACCAAATGTAAAGTCACGAAAATCATGAAAATATAAAGTACACTTTACACACTTCATTTCTTTGAATTGAAATTAATTATATTCATCTACCTTCATACATTAATACAAGACATTATATGATTATAATGTTTGTTATTATCATATAATTTTTATTTAGGTATTATGTAGGTGCAGTTAATGTATAGTGTTACCTGATATATACTAATAAGCAGTAATACAATAAAAAGAGAGAAGAATGTCAGCTGTTCTCCAAGAAGTTACTGATTTCTTGGATGGCTAGAAGAACATCGATTCAGTTCCCAAAAATCTGTAAGAACAATTTTTGAGGATCTGTATTTTCCATTGTTATTCTCAAAGGGCTGTCATCATGACTATTTTGCTTTTCAGGTAAAGACTCCAACAGCAGGACTGTGGTACAGCAGCCTGTGTCTGACACATTGCAGCCAGGAGACTCTGTGAGCCTGCAGTGTACGATAGAGACTGGGAGCTGTGCAGGAGAACACAGTGTTTACTGGTTCAGACATGGATCAGGAGAATCCCTTCCTGGAGTCATTTACAGCCATGGAAACAGCAGTGATGAGTGTGAGAAGAGCCCTGAGGCTGGATCTCCTACACGGAGCTGCGTCTACAGCCTCCCCAAGGGGAACCTCAGCCTCTCCGATGCTGGGACTTACTACTGCGCTGTGGCCATGTGTGGGGAGATGCTGTTTGGGAACGGCACATAGCTGGATATAGATGGTAACACCCAGTGTGGGGAGATGCTGTTTGGGAACGGCACACAGCTGGATATAGATGGTAGCACCCAGTGTGGAGAGTATATCTGCTTCAAAGTTTTATTTAGCTTATTCTGCTATTAAGACATTTATTTCTTTTTTTAATGTAATGAATTTTCTAATTTAAGTGCTTAAATTAAATTACACAGATGTTAATTTAATAATTATCCATCCATCCATCCATTTTCCAAACCGCTTATCCTATTGGGTCGCGGGGGGTCCGGAGCCTAATTTAATAATTATTTCAAATATTAATATCCATCCATCCATCCATTTTCCAAACCGCTTATCCTATTGGGTCGCGGGGGGTCCGGAGCCTAATTTAATAATTATTTCAAATATTAATATAAATTGTTAAAATGCAAAATACTAGAAGTTCATGTTAAAAATGGACTATTTACAAAACAACTGCTGTAATGTGTTATCGATTTGATCTTTAACTAATGTAATGTAAGCAAATGGGAAATGTGTCTCTATATCATTATGCTGAAATCTATCTCTTTGTTACAGGCTTTCAGAAGCTGCTGGATCCTCTTCACTCTGGCTTGCTGATAGTTTTATCTTGCAGCATTATTCTGAACGTTGCTCTCATTTGTATAAGATGTAAACTGACCTGTACACACTGTGCAGGTACGCTGCCCGGCTTTATGCACTCAGAAGGACAAAATGTAGATTTTAACAAATTATAGAAATATAAAATTGTTTTATGATAGATAACATTTTCATATTAAAACCACTCTTGCAGGTAATACAGTTTTAAAATCCATTATTAAATCTCACCTTATTTATATAAACCTTTTTGTACTGTAAGATTTACATTTTTGTATTATATCTTTCATATTTTGCAAAATCTATTGAAATATACATGTTGCAATAAGTTGCATATCAATAACTTTTATTACCAAGATCTCCTTTATAGCAATTTTATTATATATGATATATGAGAACAAATGACACGTATCCAAACATGCACACTTAAATTGACAGAAGTCATTTTTACTTTCATTTTTGAGACAAAAAGGATGTTGATTGCTTGAAAATTCGGAATGTTATCTGACCACGGTATGATACCGTGCGAAATTAAATAATATATTGATGTGTTATATATTTTAAACAGATGAAAAGAACAGTGATATATCAAAAGTGGAATGGTCACGCAAGCAAGTATGTAATAAATATTTCAAATTACAAATCGTCAGTAAAACAAATGAACCTCAGACTGATTTCCATCCTGGGATCAGCATTTTAAGTGCTATTTGTGAAAATAGGTAATAGCAAACCGATTTGATCCATCCAATTCTGCCATCTTTGTCTCCACAGTGCCATGACGAGGACACACTGAATTACGCTGCCCTGAACCTTAAGAAGCCAAAACCCAGGAGACAGAAGAAAGACGGGAATAATGACACTCTGTATTCTGACCTCCGCTACAGAGATTATGAATAAAGATGCTTCTCATTCATGTCAGTCACACAGAGTGTTCAGGGTGTAGCTTTAATAATGTTCAGAGGAGGGCAGGGGAGCCAGTGCTTCTGAGACTGAATCACGGGATTTTACGGAGCACCGGTGCTGAGTTTGGTGTCAGTGTGTTTGGGGCGCATTTTTACTGGAAGTGCAAATGTTCAAGCCAGACTGGGGGCTGAGGGAGGGGGAGAGGGGAGCCACAGAGATTATTTCTTCATGGCATGGGGGGGAATAAGCGGCTTTAATGTTGTGGAAAGGCTGAGTTGCTGCAATCAGTTCTTTGATGTCACACATGCTTACTTGTCTCCCTTGTGTACCATGCTGAATGGTTTGGGGCAAACGCACAGGGACTGATCGATTATATTAAACAGATGAAAGAAACTGAATGAAAATTTCAAGTGTTCTTAAATTACGTTTTTCATTTAATTGTGTGTTCTGGATGTATTTTTGAGTATATACATGTACCTGTATATGTACCTGTATATATACCTGTGTCGTTAATAACGATGTGGATAATTAAGAAAGAGGAGTTTTGTTTCTTGCTCCCTGTCTTGTTACTTGGCTCACAAACATACACACACATAGACACACACACAAACATACACAGACACACAAACACACACACACATAGACACACACACACACAAACACACATGCACACATGCACACACACACACTGCTACGGCTCTGTAAGAACACTACCATGCTCTTTTGTGTGAGTGGGGTGGGGGGTGTTAAATAAGATGAAAATGACAATGGCTGTACTTTTGTTATGTCAGTTGTGTTTCTATAGTCATTGTATCATATTCCACAAGCTTTTTATTCTACAAGATGTACAAGCCAGTCAGTGTATTCAGTGGGGTGTTCAGGAGTCATTAGGTTCTGAAAAATGTCTTGCATTTAAAACATAATGTACTTTTGAATACTTAAGTATTTTTAGATGCAAATACTCCAGTACTTTAACTGAAGTAAAAAATTAACTGAAAAACTTTGAGTATTATTTGACGAGGAGTATCTATACTTAACTCAAGTAGTGAAGTTGTGTACTTTGTCCACCTCTGTCCAAAAGTGACATACAGCTGTAAGCTGTTTGGGTTTGTTTGTCTGCTGAGTGCTTCTCTGCAGTGCTGCAGATGTTTCCACTGGTTAGATGCAGCTCAGGAAGACTGACCCACTGACTGCACTGTGCTGGACTCACTTTGCAAAGAGTAAAAACCACACAGACAGAACAATATCTGCTTCTTGTAAGACCCTGTTTCCTCTCTACCTCACCCAGGTCACGCTTTCAAGTATTCAGCCTAAGTTATTTTATCCAAACAAGCCACCATTATTATTCATGCAGCTGGACATTTGACTGGAGCACATGATTGCTACATATCACTACTGTACATGGAACGGAATGTACAGTTTTCACAACAGAACTTTAGAAAAGCAAAATTCTCATCAGTCCACATCTCTAACCACCACACATCCTAGGGCTCCCATTTATAATGGTACATTTTTGTTTTATTCACATTCTTTTTCATCACACAGATAAACACCATCCATTAATCTTACAGCATGTATCCTGGTCTGGGTGATGGGGACGACACCACCTATATCGAGTGTGATTTAAGGCCAAGACCTTAAAAGGGAGAGTCAAGACTGAGGCTTGTTACAAGAGCAGTGGGGCACAAAACAACAAACAACATCATTATGAATGTAAAAGAAATGGATGTATATATAAATATAGGGTAATAATAGAAACAAAAAATAAGAATATATTACATACAGAGGAATATTATAGGAATATTAAAATTAACTTATACACAATCCTTAACTTATACACAATCCTATTGCATGTAACATTATTGCTCATGTGCCAGATATTAGCCTCCCAAAGGAAGCTGCCACACAGGGCATAATGCACTGGCTCAATGCAACACTGCACATCAGTGAATAAGGAGGAACAATATTGCAGATCAGCAGCAGATAGAAACTGTATCAGAAGACAGTGAACAGGGGAAAAGTTCAATGAGCAGAGTGCAGATTATAAAGCCTGACTGCTGTGGGGCCCAATGACCTGCGGTACCGTTCTGTCACACGCCGGGTGTCTGAGTCTCTTACTGAAGGAGCTGCCCTTACGGGCCTCCATAGTCTGCTGGGGGGGTGAGAGGTGTCACATAAAATTGATGACAGCCTTGTTATCAGCCTGCTCTCATCCATCTACTCTACAGTGCCAAGGGACGCTCCTCCCTGATGATGAGAGGAGTCTAAGCATGTGGACATTTGGGATAATGTGAGTTCAGAACTGGATGGTCAGCTGTACGACTTCCAGTCTGTAGGCAGACTCATCACCTTCAGTTATGATGGCAAACACAGTAGTATCACCTGCAAAATTCAGGATCTTCACTGGAGCAGCAGTGATTTGTGTAGAAATTGAAGAGAAGAGGGAGAGCACAGAGCCTGGAGGAGCTCAGTGCTGAGGGTCAGCGTGTCTGATGTGTGCTGTAAGCATACAGATGTCCTGCATTTGTGGAACATTTTGTTTGTGCTGCTGTTTATATGTGTTGTTGACGCTGCAGTCAGTAATTTTCCACTAGCAGTCTCACCTCTGCATTTTACAGGAAGACTGACCGACTGAGAGCAGGGTGTTTGTGTCTCTCTTCTCAGTGAGCGAAAACCACACAACCATCAGGTCCTCAGCTCAGGCCCACTGCTTCACTAGAAAAACCACAAAGGGTATTTTTATCTAAAAGTGGGTGAGCAAGTGAGATGTTATTGACAGCATGAATTTGTCTACTAACATTTTAAATTCAAACCTAAAAAGCAGTATGTCCAGGATGTCAGTAATTACATTTAGTCAGTATGAACAATTTGGGTGCAATAATATAGAATAATGTAGAATTTTGCATAATTCAGTTAATACCAGTAAGATACCGATCATTAACACTATAAGGTCATGTTGCTGAATCTCATTGTTAAAGTTAAATGAATCTACGCATTTTTATACACACAAGACTGTGCTTAGTTCATCTTTCAGTCAAAATCACACAGTGAGGCAAATCTGACCATCTTAATTGTTTTTGCTTGTGTGGAATGGCATCCCATGCAGGCCTGTGCTCTGTGCTTCCTGGGACAGGTCCCACCCTCTCCAGACCCCGATGAGAATTAGTAGTCGCTGGATAAAAGATTGACAAAAGATAAAAATACAAAAGTCATTCTTGCTGTCTAACCTCTGATTACTGCATGACATTTCTGATTTCTGATAACTGATAAGTAGAAAATATGTTTAGTCTCTTGCTTGGTGGTAAGAAAAAAGGAGAACCACAAAGAGCACAGTCATTTTCAAGGTTATTTCTCACTGGTCAGTGTGAAAGGCTGCGTCATTAATATAACGCCGGGCTCAGCACAGTGACTGCACCTGCGCTGCACTGTAGAACACAAGCCAGGCTGCAGACCATCAGCCCTGAAAGTTAAAACAGGACTCGTATGTGTGTCATGTGGTGTTTAATAAAAATTTACAGGACAGAACATAGTGGATTCAGTTTCCTTTGCTCTTACACTCCCAGTCCAAAGTGTGGCCACGACTGCTGTCAATGCATCTGTCTCTTTTTTCACCTTAATTTTTCACCTGTGTTATTCACCTTAATATCAAAAGGCTCCAAAGCAGTACAGTAATGCAGAACAAATATTGTAACTAACAAGGAAGTGGGGAGGTAATGGACAGAAGTGTTGGTTTTTGGTAACTCCACTCCTCTGACCTCCACTGTAATTTTAGGTTCCTTGGAACAATATTGTAAACCAGTCATCACACATCACACACATAAAGTCGACACCAACCTTAAGTTTGACACTCAGATAAGGTTAGTTGTCAAGTCAAGCTTTTTACAATTGAGGCAGTTGGCCAAAATAAAGCCAATTCTTTCTAGGCAGCACTTTGAGACAGTAATCCACTCTTTTGTCACTACTAGTTTGGACCACTGTAACGCCCTCTATGTTGGGGTTAGAGGCTCCACTATTGTTCACCTCCAGAAGGTTCAAAATGCTGCCGCACATGGAAATATGAGCATGTCTCCCCCATTTTAGCCTCACTCCACTGGCTGCCCGTACATTTTAGGATTCATTTTAAAATTCTGTTATTTGCTTTTAAAGCCCTCAGTGGTCTTGCTCCATCTGACCTCTGTGAGCTGCTTCACCCTTACACCCCCACCCGCTCTCTCAGGTCAGCTGATCAGCTGTTCCTGACGGTTCCTAAGACTCAGCGTGAGCTTAGAGGGGATCGAGCCTTTGCAGTCGCAGCTCCTAAAATGTGGAATGACTTGCCTTTTCACATTAGAGAGGAATCCCCTCTGTCCGTTTTTAAATCTCTTCTAATCTCTTCTCCTTCACCTTTGACACATTGTGAGATGTTAATTTTAATAGTAAATCTTATTTTAATCTTAGCCTTTTCTTTATTAATTAATTGATTTTTTTAAATTTTTATTAATGGCCTTTTACTCACATTGAATGTTTTGGTTTTTATTAAATTTCTTTTACTTCGTTTTTAAGTGTGTGAATGTTTTTATTTATTCCTTTGTGCAGCACTTTGGTCCATAAGGTTGTTTAAAGTGCTTTTCAAATAAAGAGCTGGATTGGATTACATTGGAAGATGGCTCAACAAATCTCTTTCACAGAATGTAAAATTCGACAGAGGGCGCAAGGTGACATTCTGTCAGGGGCCCAGAATTTTTAGCTACACCTCTGTGTTACTGTGTTTTTTTTGTTCTAGCCATCAATAACTCTGGAGTTGCTATATCGCCACCTGGTGGTGAAAAGATCAGACAAAAATATGTACACATGTTACCAACAGTTTGAAATTGAAGTGCAGAGTTAACAGGTTTAATTAATCGTCCCCACGGATGCCAGTCATGAAATTTGAGAATTGCAAATTAAAACACAGGAAAAAATCAGGAACACTACAAGATAAAATATTTAGCAAACACTCAATGTGCATCCAGGGTGACAAGGGACAACTGGAGGATGATATGACAATCTGACAGTGACATTCACAGCACTTTATATGTTGCCAAAAACAGAAAAGGGGATTAAAATCAAGAATCAGAAATCATGTATGAGGGTGGGGCTGCTTGGTGGTGCAGTGATTAGCACTGTTACCTCCCACCACTGGGACTCAGGTTCGAGTCTCCGCCTGGGTCACATGTGTGGGGAGTTTGCATGTTCTCTCTTGCTAAATTGGCCGTAGGAGTGCATGTGTGTGTGAATGGTGTGTGAATGTGCCTTGCAATGAGCTGCCCCCCCGTCCTGGGTTGTTCCCTGCCTCGTGCACAGATCCTGCCAGGATAGGCTCTGGACCCCCCGTGACCCAGTAGCATAAGCGGTTTAGACAATGGATGGATGTATGAGGGTGAGTCACAATGACGACAGCTGCTCTGTTGACTTGGTCCCAGGAGTCGTCAGCGTTGGTCTGCCGGGGCCCCCGTCCTGTCTGTGGAAGCACCCGTCTTGTTGGCTGTTCTCTCTGCCTGGGCCCCCTCTCCTGCTGCCTCACGTTTGGGTTGAAGTGGCTCCCCAGTGCTTCTGTAAAGCTCTTTGTGTATCTTAGAAAAGGGCTGTATAAATGTAACATTCATTCATTTATTCAAGGTCCCAGCCAGAAGAGTGCAGTACTACACTGTCCCCCACAGCCTGAATCAGCTGGATGTTATAGGATTAAGACACTTCCTGCATTAGGCCATTTACCCTCAGTGTATTTCCATACCCTGACAGGATGGATGACAATACTATGGCCCTAATTTTCAATACACAGTTTTCACAGGAGTCTCACCCTCATCCACATTCTCTGCATTCCTTATCTCATGCTTCTTTGCCACCCGCATCTCCTCTGCCTGCTTTGTCTCATTTTCCCACAATTGAAACACCGTCCAATTTGTCTCTGTTTTAGTTCTACCACATTAGTCCCTGAGCAACCAGTCTGATCCCGTTCCTCTAATTTCAGACGCATCTGGCTTATCTGATTGGGACTGAAGCTGCTGTTACTAGGAAAACCACATTCGTCCCACTGGGGCAGGTCTGACACCGCGTCCTTCCCATATGTCTCCCATAATTGTTGTACAGAATTTCAGCTGGAGTTCTTTCCCAGAAGCAAGTAATTTCACTTTAGCACCTGTTCAGTAAAAGTCAAGTAGGTCTTTAATGTTATTTTTAACTTTACACAGTTGAGTATAGTACAGTTACAAAAGAAACTGTTTCCCTCGGACCAAGGTGCTACTTAAATTAACAGAAGACTAACACATACCAACCTAGCAACATACTGTATGGTGCATAATGAGCAAAAACTGTGCAAACATTGCAGGACAGTGCAAAAAGAGAGGACAACTGACACCAACGAGCACAAACAGCACAGTAAACCCAGTACTGAGAAGGCGCAGTTTGGTTGTCCAATGAGGTAGCAATAAAAATAAATAAAAGTAACTGTAAACATGGCGACAATAAGATAAAAAATAGTAGTTAAATAATAAAGTGTGTTAATGAGTGTATGTGTGTGTGGTATCAGATTAGTCCCTGAGAGTTCAGTAGTCTGACGGCATGGGGGATAAAGCTGTTTGAGTCTGGCTGTAAAGGCCCGAATGCTCCGGGACCTATTTCCAGAAGGCAGGAGGGTGAAACGATAATGTGAGGGGTGGGTGGGGTCATCCACAATGGTGGTGGCTTTGCGGATGCAGTGTGTGGTGTGAATATCTGTGATGGAGGGGAGAGATATGTTAGGGTTATCTTCTTCTGAAGATGCGCTGGAAACAAACCAGTCTCTGAACACAGAACAACGCAGACAGCTGTGATGACGTTTTACTTGCTGCAAGGTGTAGGGAATCCACTTGCAGAGTCTCCGCAGTTTCAGCAAAATGATGGTTTATTGAACAGCAAAAATAATACAATGTAATACAGTGTAGAGACACACCGGGTACTGAAAGGCAGCTCAGATACAAATTGAAGACAGTTCTTCACCCCCCTTTATACCCAAAAAGGCCCTCCCCACCAAGGTGTTGTGTGTAGGTGTTGTGAGTGAATTTACATATAAAGAGTGACCCCCTGGAGTGTGAGGATCCTGAGACAGGGACGGGACAGGACAGGGTGGAGACTTTTATGATCATTGTAATTCAATTCTTATCACCTTATCTTATCCTTATCACCATAGTGGTGCCAACTGGAACCCCCATTCTCTCCCTGGCTTCCCCCATGATCATAAATTCCTAACATTGTCTGCATTCAAATGATCAACCAAGAACCTTGGGACATTTTTACCACTTTTCCTTACAAAGGGAAGCCCGGTCCTGACCTCGAGGTGTCAGCCTCTCAGTCGAACTCAGCCAACTTCGAAAGAGTAACTCCCCTCGCAGTGTCTTTTATTGAGGTACACAAACAGGATATGCAACTGACATTGAACATTGTTTGTCACCATATATGGGGTGGAAATATTCAAGCGACAGTTCTTGAGACGTGTTATTGCTCAATTAAGATCAAGCTGCGGCAGGGTGTTGTTTCTAAGCGTCTAGCAAAATGATGATAAAAAAAGTACATATTTCTCTAACACGATACTCCCAATGATTTTCTCACCTGTCATCACTATCTGTTGTAGGGACTTGTGATCTGAGGCGACACAGTTCTCAAAGCAGACCGTGATGCAGCTGCTCAGGGTGCTTTCAACAGTTCCCCAATAGAGTGTGAGAATGGGAGATGGGCTTTTCTGAGCTTCCGTGGAGAGTAGAGGTGCTGCTGTGCTTTCCTTACTATGGAGCTGATGTTGAAGGACCTGGTGAGATTCTCCGCCAGATGGACAACAAGGAATCTGGTACTCTCTACGATCTCCACAGATGAGCCATCGATGTGCAGCAGAGAGTGGTCACTCTGTGTTTTGTGTTCTTCTAACGTCAACAACCATCTCTTTGGTCAACATTCAGAGACAGGTTGTTGGCTCTGCAGCAGTCCGATAGTCATCACACTTCCTCTTTGTATGCTGAGTCACCGTTTTTATTGATGAGACCCACAACAGTCTTGTCATCTGCCTGATGTTGATGATGGAATTCGAAATGTGCATTGCTGCTCAGTTGTGAGTCATCGGAGTTAACAGCAGTGGGCTGAGCATAAAGTCCTGGGTTCCTGCTACAGCGTCTGAGCAGTTGCCTTCGTCGCCCATAGCTCCTGCGCAGCCCGAGCAGCCGCCTCCGCTGCCCCCTGCGGCCCCAGAGCCCGAGCAGCCGCCGCCTGCTTTGCCCGTAGCTCCTGAGCAGCCGCCTCCGCTGCCCCCTGCGGCCCCAGAGCCCACGCCCGAGGCGCTCCCTCCGCCTCAAATGACTGTGCCCCCTGGGGCTCTTGTTCCTGGCCCCACTCCTGTCCCTGACCCAGCTCCAGACTTTCCTGCCCTAGTCCCCGAGGAGGTCCCGGACAGTCTGACCACCGTGTGTGCCACGCCCCCTGATTATCCACGTGTGCTTCCCTGATCGTACCCAGCTGTGTCCGATTATTTTCAATCAGTCCTGTCTATTTGAGTTCATGTCTTACTAGAGTTCAGTGTCCGTCATTGAAGTCCGTCTGCGTGAGATGTTTCCTGCACCCCGTGTTCCTAATAAATCCCCGTATCCTGCCTGCCTTGCCTGTTTCTTGCCCGTCCGCCGCTCCCGTTAAATGGCGATCGTGACACAAGGCACACGCACATCAAGTACCAATGCAGCAAATACAGATGAACAATTTAGGAGGAATACTAGTCAAAGGAAGGAAGAAAAGCAGCCCACCCTATCTCATGGTCACGGACACAAACATCAGGGAGTGTTATGAAGAAGACATCACACTTAACACCATTGGTTTTATGCAGTGAATTACACCAGAGAGAGTTTTTACATTCTAGCTGTGTTACGTAACATTCCTCAGCCTTCAGGTTTTTTCCACACAATGCACGACATGCAGGGGTGCCAAACAAAACAGCGGAACTGCAGTGTAGCCAATTATTTGTTTCAGTAGTTTTAAGAAAACTAGAACATAAAATGTTTGTTTTACTTAGTCCACAAAAGAGTTTTTACCTATCTTAGTGTATTTTACATCACATACACTCTCGGTCCGTTGTGGAGTCCATCCCACTGTAGTTGGAGAATGCTGCCATCAGTCGCTTGGTGTAGCACTCGCAGGATTTACCAGGCTCCTGTTTAAACTGATGCATCATGCCCCAGTCCATGCGCAGGAGGACCAGTCTCTGAAGGGCTGTCGCATGGTGAGGCCTGTTCTGCCTGGGGTCCAGCAGGTCACTGGCAATGTCCTTCAACTCACAGTGGGCTTGCGTTCATAGTGGGGTACCGCAGGGTTCGATTTTAGGACCACTATTGTTCCTAATTTACATAAATGATATGGATACCAATATATACAGTAAACTGGTGAAATTTGCAGATGACACCAAGGTGGGTGGTGTAGCAGATACTGAATTAGTGGCTCAGCAGCTACAGCGGGATCTTGATTTAATTAGTGACTGGGCCGATACCTGGCAGATGAAATTTAACGTCGATAAATATAAGGTACTCCATCTAGGGAGCAGAAATATAAAGTACAGGTATTTCATGGGTGTCACTGAAATAAAGGTAGCTGATCATGAGAAAGACCTTGGTGTGTATGTTGATGCTTCCATGTCCCATTCTCGCCAGTGTGGGGAAGCAATAAAAAAGGCCAATAGGATGTTGGGGTATATCTCCAGGTGTGTGGAGTTTAAGTCAAGGGAGGTAATGCTAAGATTATACAATTCCTTGGTGAGACCTCACCTAGAATATTGTGTGCAGGTTTGGTCACCATATCTTAAAAAGGACATTGTGGCCTTAGAAAAGGTGCAGCGTAGGGCCACAAAAATGATTCCTGGTCTTAGAGGAATGTCATACGAGGAACGGTTACTTGAGCTAAATCTGTTCAGTCTCAAGCAAAGGAGATTGAGGGGGGACATGATCCAGGTATATAAGATTCTAACAGGTTTGGATGCTGTTCAACCAAATAGTTACTTCAGCATTAGTTTAAATACACGAACTCGTGGCCATAGGTGGAAATTAGCGGGAGAACATTTCAAGCTGGATTTAAGGAAGCACTTCTTTACGCAGCGTGTAGAGTATGGAATAGTCTTCCTGATAATGTAGTGCAAGCTGAATCCTTGGGTTCCTTTAAATCAGAGCTAGATAAGATTTTAACGACTCTGAGCTATTAGTTTAGTTCTCCCCAAGCGAGCTTGATGGGCCGAATGGCCTCGTCTCGTTTGTATAGTTCTTATGTTCTTATGTTCAACTCCTTCATCTACAGTGTCAGATGAGCAAACCTTATCTCCCCCTTGAGGATTTGGACATACCAACATAGGGGCAAGAATTTCTGCTACCTCGTCCTGCTGCCTGAGTGTTTCGCCACGGCACTTCTTCACCGAGAAGGAGGTAGAGTCGGGTGCTGAATGGTTATGATCCTCGTCTGCAGGGGGGAGAGGGGAAGGGGCAGGGGAACCACTGGCTACTCCTCCCTCGGTGGCATAAGGAGGAAGCTGCTGTTTGGGCAGCAATGCTTGGGCAGGAGCCACACAGTTTATTTCTGGGTATCTAATTAGCGGACACCATTAGGTCCCTTCAGGGGCTCCACAGACAAACTCATTGACAAAATAGAATTGTCACAGAAAAATTCTTTGTCACATGCTCAGTCGACATGGACTGTGTGCTATTTACATATTTTTGGCACAAACGAAATCTCATATGCATATCGATGTATCTTTCGCACAAGTGGACCTCCATCACTTTAAAGAGGGTAAACTCTGATCAGGAAATTTACGACGTCAGAATAAACGGATTTTTTAACAGAAGTAACTGACATGCCCTAATAAGGAAATGCATACAATCAGAATACAATATCTGTGGTTTTTAACAGTGGTAACAATCTGATAATGAAAGGAATCAGATCAACATTTCTATAGCATGTAACAGAGCTTGCTCCCCTCCAGAACTCATTGTTCCAGTAGTTATCTGAAATCATCTGCAGGAGCTATTCTTTTATTTGTATATTAAGCATAATTATTCATGAATATTATTGATTATGTTTATTTGTTTAATGTTTTTATTTATTCGTATTTATTGTTTATAATATAATGTTATATAGTATTGCAACACTTGAAACGAGAGGTACTTGCCTGCCTTAGTGATATTTACTATTGTCTAAGTGTATTCCCACCTGTAGGAGGCAGCAATGGTTGTTATTAAAGGTGCTGAGATTACGCGGCTCAGGGCTGAAGGTGCAAAGTGAAACAGTCATTGACCGTATTTGCCATGTGTGATGGTGTCTGCATATCGGCCCTTTTGCGCCAAACAAACCAGTTCAAAGTACTGTGTGTTAAAATATCATATGAATAAATCCTCTCAAGAACTAAACTCAATATCGTATCCTCATCATTCAACGCGTCTGACTTTTGCACCTCTTACCACAAGGCAGTGGATTACATGGGGAAATTACAAACAAGGAGAATTTAATCTGTTTTTCCTCTACATTGTCGTTATTCAGAATATTACAGACTATGAACAAAAACGGACAATGTAAGAAAATAAAAAAATGTGTATGACAGAAAGCTAGAGTATTTTTGCAATGGTGAGCACTAGCTGGTTTATGTACTAGCTCACACTCAAGAAACAGCATAAATGCTACTCATACACAGTTGGGGGGCAGGGGTCAGTCCTTGTGCCTGTAATGAGGTCACCAGTTGAAACTAACCCAGCCTCAGCACGTCTGTGGGTCCTTGAGCAAGGCCCTTAACCCCCAGCTCCCTGGGCGCCCCAACAGGTAGCTGCACTTCGCGGACAACTTACTCCACAAAGAGTAAGTTGAGGGAGACATAAAAAACACAATTTCCCCACGGGGATTAATAAAGTCCATCCATCTATGGAATATTATTTAGCACTATATAACGCAGAATATAAGAATTACGATTTTATAAAAAGTATGCCAAATATCCATGATATAATCATTACAATGTAAACATTATAATGTAATCAACACAATGGAACCAACTGAGTATGTATTTGCACCTTTTGTTAGTCTGAGTTTCTGTTAGCTACTTTGTTAGTCCTGAATCTATGAATATTCACATTTTTATCGCGTATATTTTATCACTATGTAAAAGGACAAATATATTATCAACCTTTTAGTGAGACAATGTGTAAACGGCTGAAACTACCAAGGTTTACTACTGAAGGAAGGGATTCACCTGAGTTCACCAAAAGTTCATGGCTGAGTATTTTTAAAAAACCAAGTGGAGCTGCTCGCGCCACTATTATGTTCAACCGAGAGGCCAAACGGTAAAAGAAATGACTGTCAAACTTATCACCTAGGGGTAAATATAAATCTATACAAATATCACCTGCATGCACATTACTTCTTTTACAATAACCAACTCCTGATCCATACTGTTAGTCGTGAAAAAAATAACTATTGTGTACATAGAGGCCCTGTGTAAAAAGATAACTGCCAAGGAAAAGATCAAAAACATTTATTTCAAGGATTCAAAGTTTTTATGGTCATGTACAGTGTACAGTGCAGTTCTTATTTGATTAACTTGAATGTCTTCACAGACAAGACGATTAAACAAATAAAGCAGCGCAACATTACAGTAACTAACAACAAACAAAGCTCACGAGTACTATTACAATATTCATATCATTTATTTAAATTTAATTTTACCAAGTAAATTAATTGAAAAGCAGTTACCGCTTTACCTGCTTCTCGGGAGAAATAGCAGATATACAAACGTCATGTATGTAACTAAAATCTTAAGCCAATAAGGGCAAAGTTGTGTCGTAATGGAGGCGGATCCAGCCTGTGCAGCCTGCTAAGAGGTGCTGCCTGATGTGTCTTGCTCTCGCGGAGTTTTGGTACCATGTGACATGGTGACGTAATGCAACGGGCGATAAAAAATATAACCATGATGCATTGCGTCAGGACCAGAATGCATTGCTTTAAGCTAGCGCTGTATGTGGGTGCATGAAGTGGAAAGCACCCAATAATAAACATAACATTTTTTTAAAAATGTTTTCTTCACCGGTGCAGTGAATTTAAATAAAGAGCTATGATGGTGCTGCAAATGGCTTTGCATAGTAGTTAGTAGTAGCATTAGCCGCTGTGTGCGGCATTAGCTTTCTACAGTCCTTACAGATGGTTCGTGTTTTGTCTGTCTCCCTTTCGCCATTTATATTTTCCGCCGGGCACCCGAAATGCTGACACACAAAAGATTCAAAAGTGTCTGGGGTATCTACTATAGTAATTTAGTCAGATGCCGACATATTTACAGCAGCTCATTTGCAGCGCATTCGTGAAACGGCTTTTCGCTCCAACGAGAAATCTCGTCATGTTGTAATATCGCGAGATCTCGTGACACGCGTTTCACTCCCACTTCTTAGTAACAGTCATGATTTGATAAAGTGACAACCTGCGTAATAATTGGTAATACATAGACTTTGCTATTGTTCAGGCTAGCAGACTGTTATGGCTTGAGGTTAATGGTGCCTGTTACTTGTGAATTTTCACATTTGCAGGGATCTTCTGCCTCGTGAACGTGAAACGGGTAATTATGCTAAAAGAAGAAAAAAGCAGAACTGCAATGTGTGTAAGGCTGGTGCTGATTTTTCAGTCTGAACACAGTAAAATTTATACAAATTACCTGTATTCAAACTTGTATTCTTTATATAGTTTGGTTAATTACTATTTAAAAGTTTTATCTGCGCTCCATTGTATAACTTATATTGGAGACTTGTATGTACTTTTCGATTGGAAATGGTTAGCTGTATACAGGGGCGCCGCTAAGGGGGGGAAAGTTGGGACAATTCTAAGGGCCCACGCCCTTTAGGGGCCCCCAGAGATCTGAATGGGTGTGATAGGGGGGCCCAACCTCATATTTTGTCATAGGGCCCAAAATTGCTAGCGGCGCCCCTGGCTGTATATACTTTGAATATTTTTATGATTAATTTCTTTGTTTATTTAATTTGGCAACAGATCTGCACTTTTAGCAGTATTGCTGTCAATTTTTGTGAAAGTTGTTACTAAATAAAACAAAAGAAGCAGACTTGTGTAAATCCTATATTGGTCGTGTATTCTTCCTGTAGCGTAGTGACAGCTTTTTGTACGGAAGCCGTGAACGGCTGTGCTTGCAAATATATTTTCTTCTGAATAATTAGAAGGATAAGCATATTTTGTCGCCGCCGCGAGATAGTCATGCCATACACAGCTCTGCTCGTTTTTGTACTGTAACCGTGTTACTTAATTTGCGAATCCATGAATTTAACGTTGACATTAAGTCAACATTGACATTGACAACGTTGACATTAAGTGTTGCACCTATCTAGTGTTTTACCGTGAAGGGCATGTTATATCTTGTCTCTAAGTCGCACTATGGTCCAGGGGAATGCTATGTCATATTAGAACATGTGTCGATGATGTGGCAATATAAATATTTTAGAATACTGTCAGTTTTAGTTTCAGAAATCCATCATTTGAGAAAAAAGGCCAGTCACGACAAATATATATGGAATATAACAACAGAGGTTAGCTGTATTTGTTTAAGTGTAAAGATGCACATAGAAACATGCATGAGCTCATCTGAGAATAAACTGAATGCAATGAAGATTTGTGACTCCTGCTGGAAAATGCGAATAGTGGCAGGGTCTTCAAGCAGTACATTTGTCTGAGAGTCAGTTAATATTAGGAAAGGCACCGTTTTTTTTTCAATGGCGCTAATTATCAAGAAGGAAATGGAGTACCCCAGTACCTGGTTTACGGGCACTGGAAGCTCCAGTATCAGTCAGACTTTCATGTAAGTATATGTGTGTTTAATGACTTGTGCATGTTTCATCTTTACCAGGGGCAGAGGGGAAACTCAATAAATAGCCTTCTCTCACACTTCCAGGCCTGCAGAACTGAGCATGTCCCCTGGTTTTGTGCATATGTCTGTAGGCTTTGAGTTTTTCCTATGGGGGCTTCAATTTCCTCCCAGAGTACAAATACGTGCAGATCAGTTGCATTGGGGAGTCCATACTGTGATGCTGAGTGGGTGTAGGAGGAGATTGAGAGATGAAACTCCGGATGATTTACTCCCTCGGCTAACTAACCAGAACAGGATCGTACCAATACCAAAATGATAAGTTTATAAATGTTTTTCACTACCCTGATTCATTCAGTTATTTCTGTTTGTTAATTCCATCCCCCAAGCAAATACATAAATAAACAAACAAATATTCAGGGGGAATGTGTCATAGGTGATAGAATCAGTGGATGAATCTAAAGAAAAAAAGTAATGATTTCTTTCTCTCCAAAACACAATGCACAAAACTCTTAAGTTAGGTAAGACATTGAAATTTTATGACAGTAGCATGATGCAGAGGAACAACAGAAGGAAAAATCTAACTAAACCTGAGTCAACTAGGACTAATTACACTAAATTAAGTGGAACACACAAAATACCTAAAACAACTTAATAAACAAGCAAGAAATATTACATTTGATTAACTATACTGATGCCTGAGGGAAGTTCTTGTGCATAATGCAGCAAGTATATACAGCTGCAGAGACACTACACATAGTGCAAATAAATTAAAAAGTATACAGTACACACACTGATTCCTGAAAAATCTAAATACCATGGAATACTAATGAAATACTGATGATGATGATAATAATAGAAATAATAATGAATTAGTTTAGGGTATTATGCAATTGACATGTACAATTAAAAAAGAAATTGCACCAGACATTTCCTGTGGCAAAGAAGGGTTGCTTTGTGCCACATTACTCAAGTCAATTCACTTTATTTTGTATAGTACATTTTCATAGCCTTACATTGTCTCAAAGCACTTTACTTTGTCCCTGCCCAATTGTCCCAGTGAGCAAGATCTAGCCTGAAAAATTAGAAAGCGACATTGGCAAGGATAAACTCAGTCATAGTAAGAAACCTTTGGAGGAACCAGAGTGAAAGGGGGAGCCCATCCTCCACAGGTCAGAAGTCACGTTAACAAAGTCCTGATTTATATGGTTTATATGGTTCAATTAGTTAAGTCCGGATGTAAATACAGAATAACTGGCAGCAGGGCACACAGGAAAGACGTAAACAGGCAGGAGGGCAGGCAGGAGGGTGGCACAGGCAGGACGTAATGGGCAGGAGGGCGGGCAGGCAGGGCAGCACAGGCAGCCAGAACTGTTTTGCCACTGCAGTTTGTTTTACAATTTCATCTGCATTTGTTCCCCCAAGGTATAACAGCAGCTAATTTATGAACATGCTGCTTTTCAGAAAAGAAGTTTAATTTCCAGGAGCATGACCAGTGCATACATTTAGTGTTGATGGTTCTTTGTAAAATGGATGTTCTGTACTTTTATTGATCTGTCCATCCATCCATCCATCCATCCATCCATCCATCCATCCATCCATTCATCCATTTTCTAACTACTTCTGATGAAGTTCCGGGTTATGAGGTATCCTGAAGCCCAGGCAATATGGGACAAACACACACATGCACACACATAGGGTATACCTATCCTTATGGGGCCCGCTCATTGACTTCTATTGGATAAATGCTAACGCTAACTATGACAATCTTAACCCCCACCCTGCCCTAACCATAACCATAAGTAACCAAGCAAAATAAAAGAGGTTTTGCATTTTTAGTTTTTCCACAGCAGTCACAGATTTTTATAAAATAGAGTTTTCCTGGTTTTCAGTTTCGTGGTCCCCATAAGGGAAAAAAAAAACAGGTATTTATCACGCTATGGGGTAGGATAGGTATACCCGCTCGCACACACACACACAGACATGCACACAAATGGATAGATCACCACAGTTACTATGGATGTCGATCCTGCAATAATGAGACAGAACTATCATACTTAACAGGATCATATCCCTAGTTCTACATATGCATAATTATATTTAAAAAAGATCCCACGCACCTAGCACATGAGATGTTTGAACTTCTGCCCTCTGGTAAACGTTACCGCAGTATGCATTGCAGAACAACCAGATTTAATAAGAGCTTCTAACCCCAAAGCCATCAGAATACTAAATGCTAATGAACATACGTTTATGTGAAACCCTACTCTCTCTTACTCTCTGTGCACTTTATTACCACAACTGGTATTAAGTTTACTTTTTATTTATACAGTATAGTGCAATAATATAATCACGATTTGTGTGTGAGTGTGCCCTGTGATGGGCTGCCCCCCATCCTGGATTGTTCCCTGCCTCGTGCCCATTCCACATTCCGGGATAGGTTCCGGACCACCCGCGACCCAGTAGGATAAGCAGTTTGGAAAATGGATGGATGGATATAACTAACATAAGACAGACATTACACCTAACAAACAATAAACACGAAATAAAGGAGTGGATACAAAAAAAATGTAATGCAATGACCAGATTTAACACCTGGATTATGTCCCCCCTTAGTCTCCTTTGCTCGAGGCTAAACAGATTCAGCTCAGCTAACCTCTCCTCATTAAACATTCCTCTAAGACCAGGAATCATTCTCCCAGCCAAGCAAGCCTGAGTCCGGCTTCCACTCCCCCGATCCCCAGCAATGTTAACTTGGAAGGGCGTATTCTGTATGCACAACTGAGACAACCCAGGTGGAGCTTATCGGCTGGCAAAATTGCCTTCAGGTATCACCCACCCTAGTGAGAGTCCAAGCTAGGGCCGTTCTCAGAACTCACCCTAAACGAAGTCCTGCTCAAAAGTTGTAATGACCGCCTGAGGTACCTGTCAGCCTTGCCCGTAATGAGTCAGTGGGTGTAGCCGGGCTGACACGCTTTTGGGCATCCAATTGCTGAGAACTCCCCTTCGGTTCTGACAAACTGTACGATCACAAGCAGTGACAGCAGAGCCACAGACAAGCTCAACCAACAGAGAGCGAATGGTAAGCACCCAGCACCCGAAGGGCTCAACTGATCACATCCAAACGACTTCCTGATGGGATTGTGTACGTAACTGGTTTACTGTTGTTAATAGTGGTTGAACTTCTATGCAAGTCCCCTTGTTGGGGGAGATGGAATGAATGAAAGCATAAGGTGAAATAAAACCTAAAATAAATCAAAAAGGTTAAACGGGAATCAAACCAAATGAATTGTGTTTCTTATTCAATTGTAAACATCAATTAGTTATGCAACAATAACCTAATTGGATGTTAATGTATTGTGATCAAACTGATTTAGTCTGTGAAGTTGATTCCTGCTTTCAGGCAAGAACCTGTGTGTCCAATTATGCGTGTTGTATCACCGCAGTTGACCACCAGAGACCCAACTCAGATGTTGTTAACCTACTATGGCGGACCACTAGAGGTGCAATTTCAATGGAGTGGCACTGCTATGGCTTGCCACTAGAAGCGCAATTTCAAAATTGAGTGGTAGTTCTATGCCTGACCACTAGAAGTGCAATTTCGAAATGGAGTGGTAGTTCTATGCCTGACCACCGGGGGCGCAATATCGAAATGGAGTTGTAGTTCTATGCCTGACCACTGGAGGCGCGATTTTGAAATGGAGTGGTAGTTCTATGCCTGACCACTGGAGGCGCAATTTCGAACTGGAGTGGTAGTTCTATGCCTGACCACCGGGGGCGCAATATCGAAATGGAGTGGTACTTCTATGCCTGACCACCGGGGGCGCAATATCGAAATGGAGTGGTAGTTCTATGCCTGACCACCGGGGGCGCAATTTCGAAATGGAGTGGTAGTTCTATGCCTGACCACTAGAGGCACGATTTCGAAATGGAATAGTAGTTCTATGCCTGACCACTAGAGGCGCGATTTCGAAATGGAGTAGTAGTTCTATGGCTTGTCACTAGAAGCGCAATTTCAAAATTGAGTGGTAGTTCTATGCCTGACCACTAGAAGCGCAATTTCGAAATGGAGTGGTAGTTCTATGCCTGACCACCGGGGGCGCAATATCGAAATGGAGTGGTAGTTCTATGCCTGACCACTAGAGGCGCGATTTCGAAATGGAGTGGTAGTTCTATGCCTGACCACTAGAGGCGCAATTTCGAACTGGAGTGGTAGTTCTATGCCTGACCACCGGGGGCGCAATATCGAAATGGAGTGGTAGTTCTATGCCTGACCACCGGGGGCGCAATATCAAAATGGAGTGGTAGTTCTATGCCTGGCCACTAGAGGCGCAATATCGAAATTGAGTGGTAGTTCTATGCCGGGCCACTAGAGGCGCAATTTCGAAATGGAGTGGTAGTTCTATGCCTGACCACTAGAGGCACGATTTCGAAATGGAATAGTAGTTCTATGCCTGACCACTAGAGGCGCGATTTCGAAATGGAGTAGTAGTTCTATGGCTTGTCACTAGAAGCGCAATTTCAAAATTGAGTGGTAGTTCTATGCCTGACCACTAGAAGCGCAATTTCGAAATGAAGTGGTAGTTCTATGCCTGACCACCGGGGGCGCAATATCGAAATGGAGTGGTAGTTCTATGCCTGACCACTAGAGGCGCGATTTCGAAATGGAGTAGTACTTCTATGGCTTGCCACTAGAAGCGCAATTTCAAAATTGAGTGGTAGTTCTATGCCTGACCACTAGAAGCCCAATTTCGAAATGGAGTGGTAGTTCTATGCCTGACCACCGGGGGCGCAATATCGAAATGGAGTGGTAGTTCTATGCCTGACCACTAGAAGCGCGATTTCGAAATGGAGTGGTAGTTCTATGCCTGACCACTAGAGGCGCAATTTCGAACTGGAGTGGTAGTTCTATGCCTGACCACCGGGGGCGCAATATCGAAATGGAGTGGTAGTTCTATGCCTGACCACCGGGGGCGCAATATCAAAATGGAGTGGTAGTTCTATGCCTGGCCACTAGAGGCGCAATATCGAAATTGAGTGGTAGTTCTATGCCTGGCCACTAGAGGCGCAATTTCGAAATGGAGTGGTAGTTCTATGCCTGACCACTAGAGGTAACCAAAGATATAGCTAGGCGGTTGCCGACGCTAGATGAGTGACACACACATTTAATGCATGCGCATGCTGCTTGTGGCCTTCTTCTGTGCCTTGCACAGTATAAAACCCCTTAAAACAATTACTGAAGCGAGACGGCGCACGCGTTACGGCGACAGATTTAAATTGTGAGTGCACTATATCTCGTCGCAAATGGTGCTTAACCACGGCGGGTCTCAAGCACAGGAGACTCCCAATTTCTAAATGACACACACTTGGCTCACAGCGCAAAGTTGTGTTAAACTTGCTTTGTCTAAAGCAGGCACACACATACGAGTATGATCCTGATAGGTAACTAAGCTATCGGTCTTATGTCCAAGCGCAACATAATTTAGGTTAGAACCTCATAACAAGTATTCCCGTTCGCTAATAGAGAGATCTCTCCCAGGATATATAGAAACGGAGACACTCGTCCGAATTGAACCTGGAAACAAAGCGCTACATCTGAGAATCTCGTCAGACATAGGGTTAAAGTTTACTGCAGTTTAATACGAAAGAACTACAATGAAATCACCGAAAATAAAACAAAATAATATAACTACTAATAATAGAAATAAAAATAACTATAATAAGCCCATATGATCCCGCTTAAATGCCTTCAGATTGCCATGAGTGCGACTTTTGCAACCAGTTGACAGTAGCGCTTCTTCACTGCACGTTCGGTCATAAAAAGTTTAAATTGTGTGCTCAGAATAAGTTTAAACCTTGTGCCTTGTGATTATTAACCAATTTTTATGCTGAATGGTCGGCTCAAACTCAATTGCGAAACACCGTGAGTCTGTTAATGTGTGACTTAAATGGAACTCATTAATAACCAGTATCACGTAATAACCTGGGTTAGAATAGAAGGCTTGTCCAACGAGCTGCGTCACCAGGTAATGTAAACGATCGGTAGCGAAGCTCCCCTCACGGCCAATGAGAGAGAGTCTCGCGATATTTCAGGCGAATTTGAGGTTTCAGAGCGTAGATCGCACAGGCAGGGATTCTTGTGAGCACTCAATGAACGGAGGCTGAAGTTGTGTAAAAGACATGCATTTATTCCTATAACTAACATAAGACAGACATTACACCTAACAAACAATAAACACGAAATAACGGAGTGGACACAAACAATGTAATCATGAAAATGCAATGACCAGATTTAAAATGAGTAACCTTAAAAGGGAAAATACTGTTCTGCAAAGCAAGCAATTTGTGGAAATACTGTCCTAAAGTAATATAGCAGGTGAATAGGAGTTTAGGTTGTTATAAATGAAAGGAAGTTTGTTTACTTGGTTGCAGAGTGGGGGGGGGGGGGGTCTTGGCAGTTGGTTGCGGAGGCTGATGAGCTGATGGGTGATGGCACTCAGGGAGGCGCGGTGTTTGCAGCGGTTGTTGGAGTGGAGCCCCTCTGATTCCCTCTCCTGGTGAAGCTTGGGCTTGGTTGCAGTTCTCTGTCCAGCTGGGTCTTCACTGATAGGCTTCAGGAGGGCTTCTTGTGGGCTTCTCTTCTCTTGGGCTGATGTTCTCTGCCTCTCTTCGTGCTGATGGTCTTTTGTTTTCTCCTCCCTTCTGTTTCTCCTCTCCTGGCTTTGTTCTGAGGTGCCAGGTTTTATAGTGTAAAGTTCGTGAATAGGAGTGACCAGGAATTCGACTCCTGGACCAATGGCTGACCATCCATTTGGCGGGCTTTCGGAAGGGGGTCTGTATCAGTCCTTTTGAGATTTATGACCAGAGTGATTTCCCTTGTATTGATGATTTTCGTTAGGCTGGTGTAACTTTTGATATATTCACTTTCGTGGTAACCACTGACCAGATTTGGAAACTGGAGTGATTTTCCATCGGTTTGATACCAAACATGCCATAGCAGCCTAGCGGTTCACACCTCATACCATCTGTAATGATTAATTAATGATTACTTATATTATGTCGTTATGTTATATTACTCACACCTTATTTTATGCCTCACAATCTATATAATTGTAAATATACTGTGTAGCTGCTGGCGCGTTCCAAACTAAATCTCATTGTACTTACAATGTCAATAAAAACATCCATCCATCCATCTAGGCAGGCCAGTGTCGCCTCCATCCTTCCTGAAGTCAGTGATTCCTTTGTCTTTGTGCTGTTTAGTGCCAAATTGTTTGCTGAACTCCAACCTATCAGTTTCTGGACCTCATCTCTGTAAGCTGACTCATAAGAACCAAAGAGATTTACAAATGAGAGGAGGCCATTCGGCCCATCAAGCTCCTTTGAGGAGAACTTAGCTAATAGCTCAAAAATCTTATCTAGCTCTGATTTAAAAGAACCCAGGGTTTTAGCTTGTGTTACAATAACAGGAAGACTATTCCATACTCTAACTACACGCTGTGTACAGAAATGCTTCATCAAATTCGTTTTAAAATGTTCTCCAGCTAATTTCCACTTATGGCCACGAGTTCTGGTATTTAAACTAACATTGAAATAGCCATTTGGCTGAACAGCATCCAGACCTGTTAGAATCTTAAACACCTGGATTATGTCCCCCCTTAGTCTCCTTTGCTCGAGGCTAAACAGATTCAGCTCAGCTAACCTCTCCTCATTAGACATTCCTCTAAGACCAGGAATCATTCTCGTTGCCCTACGTTGCACCTTTTCCAAGGCAGCAATGTCCTTCTTAAGGTATGGTAACCAAACCCGCACACAATATTCTAGGTGAGGTCTTACCAAGGAATTATATTATCGTAGCATCACTTGCCTTGTCTTAAACTCCACACACCTAGAGATGCAATGTGCCTTCTCGCGTGGTGTTCCTGCAGAGGGAGTCTGTGAGTGCTGGAGATTGGGGGAGGGGGCAGTGTGGCTATGTCTGCTCTGTGTTCCTCCAGACGAGCAAAGAAGCTGTTTAGCTCCTTTGCTAAAAGGGCGTTGCTGTTAACAGTGACGGTGTTGTTGCCTTTGAAGTTTGTAATGTGTTGTATTCCCTGCCACACCCACTGTGGGTTGTTGTATGTGAAGTAGACCTCTATTTTCTGTTTCTCTGCCTGCCTGGCAACCTTGATGCCCCTATTCAGGTTAGCTCTGGCTGCACTCTGTGTTCTTGACTGCGCTGTCTTGTCCTGTAGTATTGTATTGTTGCTCTTGTGTTTATCTTGCACTTTCTCCCTCTGTTTGTGCTCCTTTCACTCTGTATAGTTCTATCTTGCCCGCACTTGTGTCATCTTGTGTTGTTTCTGTTTTTCTTCTTTGTGTTGCACCGTGGTCCAGGAGGAACAATGTTTCCTTTCACTGTGTACTGTGTATATTGCTGAAATAACAATAAACCCACTTGACCACCTGCCTCAATTCATCCTGAAGAGTTTTCCAATGTTGTTCAAAGGTCTGTTTGTTTCGAGTGAAGGACACGCCCCTGGACGTGCTGGATAAGGGGACCACAGATCAGTGTCCTCAGTCCTGCTTCTCCCTTCAAAGCTGAGAGGAAGATGACCCGCCTGCTGCTTCTGGTTTTGGCTTATGGAGCTCTGCTTATCTCCACAGAGGCCCAGCAAGATTACCACAGTCTCCCTGCACTCACAAGACGGCCATTAAACTCGCAGTCGAAAATGCTCATCAAGGAACCCGTCAGCACATGAATTTCTATAACATCCAGGGCCGTCCGAAGGTAACTGCTGAGAAAGTGTTTACAAAAGTGTGAAACTTTCATCATCTGCAAGCTGAACTAATGAGTATCACATTGATTTTGATGTTTTAATTTCAATGCATATGATGCTTAATGTCTCTTCACAATGAAAGTGATGGTTGTATATCTCAGCCCTGGTCAATTTTACCTTCTCACAGTTTCTCTCTGAATCTGCTGCAGTCAAGTCTGTGACAGTTTGCCATTTTTTGGGTGATTATTGTTTGTTATATTGCCTTTAAAACAGTTGTAGGCAATTTTGTATATAACGTGTTTATGTGATTTAGATCAGCAGTGAATACATTGACATTGAGATTCTCTTGAGAGCAACAAAATGTCCAAAGTCAACTGCAACAGACCATCGGGCTGACTGTATTTTCATGGACAAGAGGGTAAGTAAAGAGTCACTGTGACTGTGAGCATTGGACATATCAGTTAGCAAATTAATTTAGGTTCATGTTAACTTTTTTGATGCCCTGCGGGGGAAAGTTAGCCAACAATAAAGTAACAAATACATAGGTGGCCTCAAAGAGCCAGTTCCTTCACCTTATTCTCAAATTTTAGTAGGTTTACAGGCTTAAAGGCTGGATTACCAGGCAGAAGCAAATGCTAATCATCTGAGGGGTGACCTGTAGATTATGCTTCGAGCTATGAACCCTAGCTGGCCTTATTTAAAGACCTGTGGGCTGTACTACAAAGCGGGTTTTACATACCCAGAGTTAACTCAATCGAGCCAGGTTAACTAAAACTCATTGTTGAAATCAGCCTTAAATGGCAGTGTGGTGTTTTGTGGTGAAAGGGCAGGACTTAACTCTTGTTTTAATTAGAAAGCCAGTAATTAAACCTGGTCAGAGCAGGGTAGATGTGCAGTGTGAATTACCCTTTAAATTTACCTCTTTAAATAGTGAACTACAGGACCACTTAGCTTGATCGGAGGACAGTATTTTAATACAGAGCAGTGTTCAGTTAAACGGGATTTGTTGTTCATACTTTTAGATGAACTTGCTTTGTATAATATAGCCTTATGGTGACCCTGCTTTGGAAGCTCTTTCCTCTAAAATTGTTCTGTGTCATTAAACCCTGCACTCCAGCAGCTCTGCCTTAAATCATTAGATATATCTTTACTACACCTTCTCTCACTGTATTTATTGCCCACCACTCTTTAAATACTGTTTTTGTGTGTCTGTGTGTTTTTGCAGCCATTCATTAACTGTAGAGTTTGCAGCAGACGGTCTGGTAATGATCTTACACATCCATCAAATGACTGTGTACCAAACAAGAAAGTGGATGAAGTAAGTGTAGAGAGTCTTAGCATTATGGAAATGTAACAGGTGTGTGAATTGTGTCTAAACATGTGGTTAAACTTTGATTGTGTTTGTACATGCAAAAATTTGATCAGAGTACTGTTTATTAATGACAATGTTACTTTTAATCTGAACAACAGTGGCAGCACCAAGGAAAAGCTTGGGGGGGGGGGCTCTAGCTCCTCCTCCAATGACCATAGTACCCCCACAGCACCCCCAAAATATTGGTTTCATTTTTTCTTTAACTATCTGTAAAATCTGTATATTGTGTAAGACATTTTTGCGGTTTTTACAGCATACTTGTAGTGTATTTTTTCTTCAAAGTACACATAGAGGCTCTGTGAGCTAGACGTTAGAATTTCATATTTTATCCTATTTTATCCATGCTGTAGCTTATCGTGCTGTGTGCTTCTATACACCATCTACATAAGCTGAAAAGCTAAAGCACCCGGTCTAAATAATCTCACTCCCCTATAGCACCTGTAGCATTAAGTCACTGGCGCTGCCACTGCTGAATAAACGACTCCAATCTGACTAAACCGCTTAACTTTTCCTCCCCATGTTACATTTCAGGACAAACGACGTAATATGTGTCCTTCTGATAAACCTCTTCTCAGACCTAAAACTGCCTTGGCTTCCAAGGACACTAAAGAAGCTGAAGGAGACCGTCTGACTGTTTCTGATGGCTGATGGTCCTGCAATGTGGACCAGAGGAGGAAACTGGGAGGGAAAATGCTTTGCTTTATATCATGCCCACCCAAAGCCCCCAGTGAGTAAGCCATAGGCGCCGATAGGATGGAAAAACTCCCAAGAAGGAAGAAACCTTGGGAGGGACCAAACTCAAAGGGGGAGCCCATCCTCCTGGGGCCGGCAAAGTGTAGGTGCAGGATCACAAAAAAAACTTGACGAGAGAAACGAGAGAATTCGACTGTCCCTCACAAAAACTGTAAAGTTTTAGTGGCTAAATTGCTTTTTCTATGCCTTTTCAAACAGGAGGAGATTTGTTTGGCTATACGTAGAAATTTTCTATACAATTTAGACAGCACAGAATCATTAACCTACTTTAATGCATTTATTAATACAACCACATATTTCACACATTTTGACATCAGTCATGCAGTGAAGATACAGTCTCTTTATTTCTTGACGCCAACCCTCCCCATTAATCCGGGCTTGGGACCGACACCTAGTTGAGCTGGCTTTCTCCCTTAAGTGGCTGGGTTAGGCTAAACTATGCACATATTTATGAAGACTACTATAAATTTATAAAGACCTCCCTAAATATGTAGTCTAACAAAACGCAGTTTAAAGAAGGTAGCCTACCTGGTAAACAAAGAAATTAAAAGGCCCACAGCATATAATCGGGCTATATCCAAGCAGTTTTTAAGAACGTAACCTACATGGCGAAATTGAATTACTTTCTGGACCAACAAACGCAACCAGACATGAACATTATGCACCTTCCTAGTCTTGATGTATGTCGTCATACAGATGAGGACGTTAAGGCAGCCTTTAGGTCCGACCCATCATGCACTGCAGTTTTTTGCAAATTCCTCAGATGGAAAACCATTAAATACCTCTTCTATTACCTTATATTACCTTATATTCATGTAATAAATATACAAATATCAATTAGTTGGAAATCAGCCAGACAGACGTAATTACTACAAATGGTTTCCACTGTATTTGTGACTCTGAGTGCCGCAGGCTTGGATGCAGTGCCGCACCATTTTGGGCATGCACTGGCATGCACTGGCCAATCATGTAGCACTTCTCTCATAAATATTAATGAGACATCACCTACCACCCTGCAAAAAAGAAATTTGCCGCTCGTCCCCCTGCACATGAACCAACATGGCTGTCTCAACCAGCGGAGCTCCGGAGCCTCTGGAGAAACACGCGGCAAAAAAGGCTCGCATACGGTCTTCCAGAGTTTGGGAATACTTCAGTCATGACACCTTTTCTGCGCCTCTACTGTAGCTGGCGTTAATGACGCTGTTTCAGCCATTTTATATTTTCTGTTTACTTATTCTGTCATGTAAGACTGAGACAAATTATCGTTTACGACTATTCTTACACACTGTAGCCTGACTTGCTGACTTAAGTAAGCTTAACTATAAGCTACCTTTGCTAGTGTTTGTGAATAACATGTTTCTCTAGTTATGAAATTATTCCATGTTTTAGCATCTGTTTCAACATTAAAGTCAAATTGGTATATTGAAATATGTAAAAACTATTGAACTATTAGCTTAAGTCTAACATAGAAAATCCTACTGAATCTCTTAAGATTTTCCTTTTTTGTTAATGCACTAATGTTTAAGAAGTGTCTTAAATTGAATTTCAGATTTGTGTGTGGGTGGGAGTGGGTGAATTGTATTAAATTCATACATTCATTCTTTTGGCTCAGACATTACTGACCTAAAACAAATTGAGGCATTGGGTAAGTGCTTAAATTAGCTACTAAATGGCAAAAAATATTCTAAATATCACATTTTCCATTCTTCGGTATAATTTTAATGAATCACCTATGCTGCCAAACATTAACGCATAGATTGTCACAACACTCTATGTTTTAGTTCTTCTTTATGTGTATAGGACGGTGTGATGGTTCTGGTGGTGGGTGTGGCCGACGCTGCTCGCGATGTTTGGCTATGCTGCAGTCCCAGGGACCAAGTTGGAACACATTTCCACCTTCAAGCTTAGGTGGAAAAACGGCACCGAGACCCAGCAGCAGGACAACTTCTTGTCCAGACAACCAGCCCTGCTTCATCATTGAAGTAAGCCCTGTGAACAGGAGCGAGATGTACTTCTGCAGTGGATGTTATAGCGGAAAGAACATCCCCATCCTCACGTCTGCCGGAGTGCCCCCTCAAGTGGGTGTGTGACTTAACTCGATGGATGAATTGGACAGAATGTACTGTTACTAGAGGTCGACCGATATGGGTTTTTCAAGTCAAGGGTCAGGCGATGGCCGATATATGCTGCTGATTTTTTTTGGCCGATAATTGGACGTTTTCCCCTCTATTTGCATGGTAAAATATCACACTAATAATAACAAACGATACACAAAATTTCTCAATTTAGCATTTATTGAATACTCAACTTGGAAACAATAACACATTTATAAACAATAAAAATAGCAGCATCAGAATCTCTGTTAGTGCACAATATAGCAGCAAACTCCTCATGTTTGACGGAAGGAAATTTGTAAACAATACAAAAAGGAATAAGCATGTTATCTTTAGTTGTAATCCCACTTCCAGTCCCTGAGTCTTACTCACCACACTCATACTTCACAGCAAACAGACAGCAGTTAATTAACCAGAAGAGAAAAATGCAAAAACACAACAGAACTTGTAAATAATAACAAACTAATAGACAATAAAAATAGCAGCATCAGAATCTCTATTAGTGCCAAATATAGCAGCAAACTCCTCATGTCTGACGGAAGGAAAATTTGTAAATACACAAAGGAATGAGCACATCTTCAGTTTTAATCCCATTTCCAGTCCCTGAGTCTTCCTCATCCCACAAGCAGGCAAGGCATGTCACCCCGGTTGTGTGACACTTATTTTATATAATAAAATAAGTGCCCCCTGCGGCCCCAGAGCCCGAGCAGCCGTCTCCGCTGCCTGCAGCTACCGCGCCCACGTCCGAGGCGCTTTCCCTGCCTGCAGCTCCCGGGCAGGCGCCCCCTCTGCAGCCTGCAGCTCCAGTCCCTGGCCCCACTCCAGTCCCTTCTCCCCCTGTGACTCTGGTACCCTCACCCCGACGAGCCCGACCCCGGCCGCAGGTCCTTATGTCTGTGTCCCATAAGGGGAGAGGACACAGACGCACGGCTGGGGTCCCACCCGCCCAGCCCCCTGGCTCGCCCTCCCTCGCCGGCGCTAGGGCTTGGTCGGCACCTGCGGGTCCTGGCCCTCCGGGTCGGCTGTCGTCTGCGGGTCCCCCTCCGCGGCCTCGTCGCCCTGCCTCGGTCCCTCCTCCGGCGTCTTATCGGTTGCCTGCGGGCCCCCCGACGGCGGCTCCTCATTCGCCTGCTGGTCCTCCCGCTCTGGCGTGTCGGAGGACGTCGCCGTCTGCTGCGGCTCCCCCTCTCTCCTTGCCCTCGCCAGGGTCCCTTCCAGCTCCTTCGTCCCCTTCCCTGGTCTCCCCTCCGACTCCCTCCTTCGTCCCTGCGTCTGTCCCTCACCCCGTCTCCTCGGCCCCTCCGGCTCCGGCCTCCCGGCCGCCTGCAGCCCTTCCGGCTGCCTCCCGTCGCCCGCTGGGTCTCCCTCGGGCTCCTCTTGGTTCCCCCTCCTTCTCTCCCTGGCCTCCCGTCTTTGTCCCTCCTGCCTCTGCTCCCCCTCGCTTTGTTCCTCCTGTCTCTGTCCCTCCTCTCTTTGTCCCTCGTCCCTCTGGCTTCTGCTCCTCTTTCCCCGATGTTCCCTTCGTTCACTCCCGGTCCTTTTGTCCTGCCTGTTCCCTCCGTGTCCCCCTTTCTGATCTGTTTCTCTGCCTTTCCTGTCTTATGTCAAGTCTTGTCCTGGCTCCTTCCCCTGTGCCAGTTCTGTCTGTCCGTTCTGTTCCCTGTCCCTCATTAATGAGGTTTTATATAGATATACATATATGCCCGGCTTGTCCGCTCCTCGTGTGTGCCACGCCCCCTGATTACCCACGTGTGCTTCCCTGATCGTCTCCTGCTTTGCCCGATTACTTTGATTAGTCATGACCTATTTTAAGTCCTGGTCTTACCTGTTTGCCCTGTCCGTCATTGTAGTTTGTCAATGCCTGCGTTCCGTCCTGCTCTACCCGCTCCGTTTCCCCGATTAAAGACCCGTTTTCACAAACACAAAAAAAACTATATGTATACATATACATACACTGAACAAAAATATAAACGCAACACTTTTGTTTTTGCTCCCATTTTTCATGAGATGGACTTAAAGATCTACAATTCATTCCAGATACACAATATTACCATTTCTCTCAAACATTTCTCACAAATCAGTCTAAATGTGTGATAGTGAGCACTTCTGCTTTGCTGAGATAATCCATCCCACCTCACAGGTGTGCCACATCAAGATGCTGATCTGACATCATGGGTAGTGCACAGGTGTACCTTATACTGCCCACAATAAAAGGCCACCCTGGAATGTGCAGTTTTGTCTCACAGCAAAATGCCACAGATGCCACAAGCATTGAGGGAGCGTGCAATTGGCATGCTGACAGCAGGAATGTCAACCAGATCTGTTGCTCGTGCATTGAATGTTCATTTCTCAACCATAAGCCGTCTCCAAAGGCGTTTCAGAGAATATGGCAGTACATCCAACCGGCCTCACAACCGCAGACCACGTGTAACCACACCAGCCCAGGACCTCCACATCCAGCAGGTTCACCTCCAAGATCGTCTGAGACCAGCCACTCAGACAGATGATGCACGGCCCCATGTTGCAAGGATCTGTACACAGTTCTTGGAAGCTGAAAATGTCCCAGTTCTTGCATGGCCAGCATACTCACCGGACATGTCACCCGTTGAGCATGTTTGGGATGTGCTTGACCGGCGTATACGACAGCGTGTACCAGTTCCCACTAATATCCAACAACTTCGCACAGCCATTGAAGAGGAGTGGACCAACATTCCACAGGCCACAATTGACAATCTGATAAACTCTATGCGAAGAAGATGTGTTGCATTGTATGAGGCAAATGGTGGTCACACCAGATACTGACCGGTTCTGAGTCCCCAGACCCCCAATAAAGCAAAAAACTGCACATTCCAGGGTGGCCTTTTATTGTGGGCAGTATAAGGTACACCTGTGCACTACCCATGATGTCAGATCAGCATCTTGATGTGGCACACCTGTGAGGTGGGATGGATTATCTCAGCAAAGCAGAAGTGCTCACTATCACACATTTAGACTGATTTGTGAGAAATGTTTGAGAGAAATGGTAATATTGTGTATCTGGAATGAATTGTAGGTCTTTAAGTCCATCTCATGAAAAATGGGAGCAGAAACAAGAGTGTTGCGTTTATATTTTTGTTCAGTATATATATTTATGGGTGTATCGAGACTAGATGGTCAGTATGGATAACTAAGGTGCACTAAAACTGGGTGAGCAGGCAAGGCATGTCACCCAGGTTGTGTGACAATTATTTTATATAAATGTATATATGTATATATATATTCCATCCACCATCCCTCCTTTACGGAGAACTGCGTTATTTTTATTGTCCATTACGAAAAAAATAAAAAAACTATATATATATATATATATATACATATATATTTATGGGTGTATCGAGACTAGTTGGTCATTATGGATAACTAAGTTGCACTAAAATTGGGTGAGCAGGCAAGGCATGTCACCCAGGTTGTGTGACAATTATTTTATATAAATGTATATATATATATATATATTCCATCCACCATCCCTCCTTTACGGAGAACTGCGTTATTTTTCTTTTCTATTGCTAATAAAAAAACTATATATATATACATATATATTTATGGGTGTATCGAGACTAGATGGTCATTATGAATAACTAAGGTGCACTAAAATTGGGTGAGCAGGCAAGGCATGTCACCCCGGTTGTGTGACAATTATTTTATATATATATTCCATCCACCATCCCTCCTTTACGGAGGACTGCTTTATTTTTAATATCCATTGCGGAAAAAAAACACAAGAAAAAGAAAAAATATCTATATATATATACATATATATATATATATATATATATATATATATACATATGGGTGTGTCGAGACTAGATGGTCAGTATGGATAACTAAAGTGCACTAAAATTGGGTGAGCAGGCAAGGCATGTCACCCAGGTTGTGTGACAATTATTTTATATAAATGTATATATATATATATATATATATATATATATATATATATATATATATATATATATATATATATTCCATCCACCATCCCTCCTTTACGGAGAACTGCGTTATTTTTCTTTTCTATTGCTAATAAAAAAACTATATATATGTACATATATATATATATATATGGGTGTATCGAGACTAGTTGGTCATTATGGATAACTAAGTTGCACTAAAATTGGGTGAGCAGGCAAGGCATGTCACCCAGGTTGTGTGACAATTATTTTATATATATATGTATATATATATTCCCTCCACCACCCCTCCTTTACGGAGGACTGCTTTATTTTTAATATCCATTGCGGAAAAAAAACACAAGAAAAAGAAAAAATATCTATATATATATACATATATATATATATATATATATATATATATATATATATATATATATGGGTGTGTCGAGACTAGATGATCAGTATGGATAACTAAAGTGCACTAAAATTGGGTGAGCAGGCAAGGCATGTCACCCAGGTTGTGTGACAATTATTTTATATAAATGTATATATATATATATATATATATATATATATATATATATATATATATATATATATATATATATATATATATTCCATCCACCATCCCTCCTTTACGGAGAACTGCGTTATTTTTCTTTTCTATTGCTAATAAAAAAACTATATATATGTACATATATATATATATATATGGGTGTATCGAGACTAGTTGGTCATTATGGATAACTAAGTTGCACTAAAATTGGGTGAGCAGGCAAGGCATGTCACCCAGGTTGTGTGACAATTATTTTATATATATATGTATATATATATTCCCTCCACCACCCCTCCTTTACGGAGGACTGCTTTATTTTTAATATCCATTGCGAAAAAAAAACACAAGAAAAAGAAAAAATATCTATATATATACATATATATATATATATATATATATATATATATATATATATGGGTGTGTCGAGACTAGATGGTCAGTATGGATAACTAAGGTGCACTAAAATTGGGTGAGCAGGCAAGGCATGTCACCCAGGTTGTGTGACAATTATTTTATATATATGCATATACATATTCCATCCACCATCCCTCCTTTACGGAGAACTGCGTTATTTTTATTGTCTATTGCAAAAAAAAAACAGAAAAACTATATATATATATATATATATATATATATATATATATATATATATATATATATACATATATATTCATGGGTGTATCGAGACTAGATGGTCATTATGGATAACTAAAGTGCACTAAAATTGGGTGAGCAGGCAAGGCATGTCACCCAGGTTGTGTGACAATTATTTTATATAAATGTATATATATATATATATATATTCCATCCACCATCCCTCCTTTACGGAGAACTGCGTTATTTTTCTTTTCTATTGCTAATAAAAAAACTATATATATATGTACATATATATATATATATATGGGTGTATCGAGACTAGTTGGTCATTATGGATAACTAAGTTGCACTAAAATTGGGTGAGCAGGCAAGGCATGTCACCCAAGTTGTGTGACAATTATTTTATATATATGTATATATATATTCCATCCACCATCCCTCCTTTATGGAGAACTGCGTTATTTTTATTGTCTATTGCAAAAAAAAAACAAAAAAAACTATATATATATACATATATATTTATGGGTGTATCGAGACTAGATGGTCATTATGAATAACTAAGGTGCACTAAAACTGGGTGAGCAGGCAAGGCATGTCACCCAGGTTGTGTGACAATTATTTTATATATATGTATATATATATTCCATCCACCATCCCTCCTTTATGGAGAACTGCGTTATTTTTATTGTCTATTGCAAAAAAAAAAACAAAAAAAACTATATATATATATACATATATATATATGGGTGTATCGAGACTAGAAGGTCATTATGCATAACTAAAGTGCACTAAAATTGGGTGAGCAGGATAGGCATGTCACCCCAGTTGTGTGACAATTATTTTATATATATGTATATATATATATATATTCCCTCCACCACCCCTCCTCTACGGAGGACTGCTTTATTTTTATTTCCATTGCAAAAATAAAAAATTTTAAAACACAAAAAAAAAAAAAAACGAAAATAATAATAATAAAAATAATTTTGAATGTGTATTCAAATAAGTTTGAATGTGTGTGAACTATATGTAAATATATATATACACATGCATATACAGAAATATATACACACACACACATATATATATATACACACACACACACAGACACACACTCACATAAACACATACACACACTGTGTACAGTCTTATGCAAAGGTTTGGCACCCCTTGACAAATAACATCTTTTCAATTACAAAAGCAACAATATCAGTTAATACAGTCTCTTTAGGAACTGGGGGAAAAATACACAATATTTTCAGCAAACATTGATGAATAGTTACTTTTTATGCCATAAATTGAACAAAATTACAAAATAAAAACATTATTATGGCACTCTGCAAAAGTTTGGGCACCCTACGTAATCAGTACTTAGTAACACCTCCTCTGCCAGATATCACAGCTTACAAGCGCTTCTTATAGCCAGCTGAAAGGCTTTCAGTTCTTGTACTTGGGATTTTCTCACATTCTTCCTTGCAAAAGGCTTCTAGTTCTGTAATATTCTAATATATCAAGGGCTGTATTGTCAAATAGGAGATCGGCAGCATTCTCCCACCTGAGAAAACTGTACTACAATGCCCTTGATAGTGTGTAGAAACACACTCGTCAGCTCTAGTCCTCCTGTAACAACGCAAAAGGACTGGCAACCCTCAGGTATTTATGCGTGCGATTGTATGATAAATTCACCCTGACAGTCTCACACTTCTCTTGGTACCAACAGGTCTCATGGAATATATAAAAGGCAACTGCAACAATTATACTCGGCACTAAACATCGAGGCACGGAAATGCAGCAGAGCTTGTGTATTTCTCAGGATGCATTCTAGTAAAATGCCCGGAAAATGAGCTAAAGACATATTTCAAGGGGCACTATATAAAACCGATGGAAATTTTACTGATTAAATAAAAGGAAAAGCATCGTTTGAAAAATCACAAATGTTTCTAAGATTCAATGCATCGCTTTTTGACCACATCATAGCGATGAACACATCATTGTTCCTGACAATGTCCTAATACAGAAATAAAACTTTATGTTGGTAAACTCAAAAAGCCTTCAGCTGTCACACTGGCTAACGATCTCAAACGATTATAAAGCAGCATTTTGAAAAGCGCTGTTTTAAAATAACAGATACAACACTTACCTTGTCTTCTGGCCAAATGCTTTTCACGGCTTGGCACTCCAACGGTGCTGAAACGAAATTTGTATTTCCTCCTACCTCGTTGGCCCTTCAGTTCTTCTTTTCTCCCTTTGGATGTTTTTTTCCTTCTTCTTTGGATATTGTTTTTTATTTTTGTTTGTTTTTTTTTACTTTGCATGTTTTTCCTTCTTCGGATATTATTTTTTTGGCTTATTTTTTTAGACGATGTTTTTTTCGTCTTCTTTAAAAATTTATTTTTTTCGTCTTCTTTAAATATTGTTTTTTTTTTCATCCTTTTGATGTTGTTTTACGGAACAAGAGCCGTACAGTGCTACTCTATCAGGAGGTAGCGCCAACTGAACGCCTTGAAGCAGTACCCAGCTCTTTTATAGGGAGCGTCAACCCGAAGTCAAGTTCTAGAACGTTGCACTCACTTTTCATTGGTTTCCCAGCTATGCTGTCAGAATAATGTTTGCTGATTGGTCGAAAATTTTAAAACGTACCCGAGTACTGTAAAAAAAACTCAAGATCTTGCTACCCTACGGAGCACCCATAAGGTGATTTTTTTTATACGTTATATGCAGCTATTTGTAGCAGGCCGTAATTAGACTAATCCACCCTTTGTCAATAAAGCCAACAAGAGAACAGGTTGCCCAAAGTTTGCTCAGGTACACGCCACAGCACAACCTTAAAAACACATCCAGCACAAATCACACTAGTGAATGACACAGCAAATCACAGCAATAAAAAAGACCCCTATGGGCAATCCAGCACCCAGACTACAGGTGCCAAAAGGCCCAGCCTGCCTAATAATGAACCCAAAATATACATACAACAAAGAAAAAGACACAAACAAAAAAGAAAATAAAACTAGCCAGCTGCTCCCACTAAACCCCGCTCCCGAGGCCACTAAGCCGGCTGGCTTGATAATACACGATACAACCTCAGATAAAACATATTAAAGCAACACCAGGGAGGTTTACAACCTGATCCTTAAAATTATCGACCCGTAATTCCACCTTGAAAACCCCTAAAGAACAGTAGTTTACCCCATGACTCACTGCCCCATTCAAACAAAAAAAAAAACAGGTTTTTGGGGTAACCTTTAGGTCAGCTCTTCAAAACCAGGTATGAGGACTCTTCAGCTAATCAGTCCTCTAATTAGAAATCTAATTAGGGAGTTGCAGCGAAAACCTGCATACACACCGGCCCTTTGCGGATAAGATTGTTCACCCCTGAAACAAGCAAACAGAAAGGCTGCTACACTGCAAATTCAATATGCCCGCCGATGCTCCACCAAATCTATCAGGACCCTGCCTGTCTTTCCCGTGCCTGCTCCTTTGCCAATATGCCCTACCATCGGAACATGCACAGCCATCTCGCCCCGGCTATGCCTCCAGTCCGAACTGCAGTTCCTATACCTGCCTATAATTGCCTGGCTACAATCCATCCCCCAAAATGAAATTGATGACCCAACGATCACAGCTAAGAATTCTATCCCCAAACCACTGGTCTTCCTCCCCAACCGAACGATCATTCACTGACCGTGGTAACTTATAAGGGTTGGTATGATGACCAGTGGTGGACCTCACCGAACGTTTAACTGGTCTCTACACCTCGGGGGGGACATAACCTCCTCCATTATACGAGGCCTACTTGTGGATGCTCTATTGCGACCCCTCCCACCAGCCCTGTCCCCGTAAAACCACAGAGTCCTCATCCGATTCCATTTCTGTTGCCCCTGTGGGCAACCCAGACTCAGGAGACATTACCAGAACATCTTCCCCTGACATAACAACCCCCTGTGGTACTGGACGCAACTCTGTTCGGTGAACTTGACGGACAACCCCGTCCCCCTCCATTGGAGTTGCAGAGTAAACTGCACCCTGATCTTGGGGACACCGAACTACCATATACAAACAGGCATCCCAATGATCCTGTATTTTACCTCGAACATGGTTCCGCAAACACACCAGCTGACCTTCATCAAACCCCTAATCATTAACCAACTCATTGTGTTTCCGATTTCGTGGTGTGGCTTGTTCCTCCAACTAAGCCTTCACATACTCTTGAAGCACCTGCAAACTTTCCTGATGGTTTTGTACCCATTCCTCCAAAGGTCCACCATACTGACTGATCCCGGCAGGAGCCTGAAGATAGTGTATCGGTAATCGAGGCTCACAGCCAGACCTTAAATAAAAAGGCATCATCCAGTCATTTGGTGGGGTGTAGTATTGTAAGCTTCTCTGCTGGAGGAAGTGTGTGAAGCAAATTGTGCAAAAAAAATATTAAAGCAACACCAGGGAGGTTTACATCTAGATCCTTAAAATGATCGACCTGCAATTCCACCTTGAAAATCCAATTACCATATAAAGGATACAAGATGTAAAGATGACAAATGACATGGCACACATTTGTTGTTTAGACTGTTGTGTCAGGTTAATTGAAAGCTGAAGGATCTTAGTGTTTACTAGTCTAAGTAACAGAATGTCTAAACACTGTGCTTGCCTTTATGGGTTTTTAAGCAGAACATATAGGTATAGAAACATATTAACATTACGTTTCACGATTCACTGACTGGAGAATAGGAGAATATACACATCAATATTACTACTTAAGTTAACTAACCCTAATCCCAACCCCTATTGGCACGGAGCCCGCCAGGGTTCAGGTGAGATATAAATCTGTAATCTGTATCAATGGTTTTGCTATCCATACCCACCCTATTAATGTTAGCTTCCCAGGGTTTCTTGTTAGACAAGCTCTGTGTCTCTCTATACCCCCATTTACTGCACGACTGATTGTCCATTTATAAAGAATCAAATAGGGTGAAGATGGTTTTAGTTTACAATTACTCTGGAAGGTGACCAGATTAAAAAAAACTAAATACCATGCCTACGTGTATGTAATCTCCATCACAGTCCCCATTTTCCCCATAATCCTCGTTTTGATAGTGCCAATTTGTGTAATGTGAGTTTTTTTTTTTTTTTAAAAACTGTTATAGAAGAACATACTGGATGCCACATGTGTACAATTACCCCTTTCTAATTAGTGGGGTCCGTTGTGTCAGCTACAGCCTTTACTAACATACACATAAGTATACAGTCTTACAGCACTTTTGTTTTCCTTTTGTATTTAATGGTTTTCCATTTAGGGGGCAGCATGGTGGTGCAGTGGTTAGCACTGTTGCCTCACACCTCTAGGGCCCGGGTTCGAGTCTCCACCTGGGTCACATGTGTGTGGAGTTTGCATGTTCTACCCATGTCATCGTGGGGTTTCCTCCGGGTACTCTGGTTTCCCCCACAGTCCAAAAACATGCTGAGGCTAATTGGAGTTGCTAAATTGCCCATAGGAGTGTATGCGTGAGTGAATAGTGTGTGAGTGTGCCCTGCGATGGGCTGGCCCGCCATCCTGAGTTGTTCCCTGTCTCGTGCCCATTGCTTCCGGGATAGGCTCCAGACCCCCCGCGATCCAGTAGGATAAGCGGTTTGGAAAATGGATGGATGGATGGATGGACAGTTTTCCATTTGAGGAATTAGCAAAAAACTGCAGTGCATGATGGGTAGGATCTAAAGGCTGCCTAACGCCCTTAATTTGTTTGCAATTTCGCCAGGTAGGCTACCTTCTTTAAACTGCGTTTTGCTAGACTACACATTTCGAGATGTTTTATTGTAGTCTTGGTAAATATATATATATAGTTTAGCCTAACCCAGCCACTTAAGGGAGCAAGCCAGCTCAGGTAGGTGCCAGTCCCAAGCCCGGATTAATGGAGAGGGTTGGCGTCAAGAAATAAAGAGAAATAAAGACAACTAATACTCCTAGTTTGCGAGATCTGACTGCAATGGCAGCACTGCTACAAGGGTGTGGATAAATCTATACAAATATCACCTGCATGCACATTACTTCTTTTACAATAACCAACTCCTGATCCATACTGTTAGTCGTGAAAAAAAAAACTATCGTGTACATAGAGGCCCTGTGTAAAAAGATAACTGCCAAGGAAAAGATCAAAAACATTTATTTCAAGGATACAAAGTTTTTATGGTCATGTACAGTGTACAGTGCAATTCTTATTTGATTAACTTGAATGTCTCCACAGACTAGACGATTAAACAAATAAAGCAGCGCAACATTACAATAACTAATAACAAATAAACAAAGCTCACGAGTACTATTACAGTATTTATATCATTTATTTAAACTTAATTTTACCAGGTAAATTAACTACAAAGCAGTTACCACTGCTTTACCTGCTTCTCGGGAGAAATAGCAGATATACGTCATGTATGTGACTAAATTCTTAAGCCAATAAGGGCAAAGTTGTGTCGTAATGGAGGCGGATCCAGTTTGTGCAGCCGGTTAAAGACACTACGGGCATGTAAATGGAGAACGAAATTATAGTTATAATTCGGCGTGTTCGCGAAAACGACTTCATTTATTTTCTTATTGATTTATCGACAGACCATCATACTTTTTAGACGTTATAATAACAACACTCTATTGATCCCCAAAGAGAGAAATTCTCTCCTTGCCTGCCCCCTCTTACTGTCCATGATACACAAGCACATATGTAGAAAAACGTCAGCTTGGAAGCCAAGGCTGGACTTAACCTACTCTATTCTGGTATTCTGTTCTCCCAAGTAAGGCATCCCAAGTTCGAATCCAACTTCCGACAAAAGTTCTTCAATCGCTACAGCACAATTTGAGCCACTGATCGGCTTTAATTGCTTTGTTTTATTTTTGCGTTTCAGGCAAAACTACATAACACTTAAAGACACTACGGGCATGTAAATGGAGAACGAAATTATAGTTATAGCGAATCTCCTACACACAATACCAAGGTTACCGAACTTTGGTCAGCTGGCCGGAGTGAGACGTTCAATTCCCGTAAGATTTCTTTGCGCCAGCCTGAGAGTCTGAAAACACGTCACACCAGATGCATGAGAGATGGAAACCTGGGATATTCAGTCGAATCAGATCAAATATGATGCTAAGTTAGTACTAAGTTAAAATATGTTCCGCACTTGTAACATGCACCCATGATTTGGAACAGCAGCATACCTGTCAAGGTTTGGATTTGAAAATAAAGGAAATTTTCCGGCACCCGCCGTGAGCCATCCGCAACCAGGCTCCAGTATCCCTTACATTTTAAGACAGGAAATATAAAATAATATAAATTATATAAAATATAATATAAATATAAATATAAATATATAAAATATATAAAATATATTTTTGGCCACAACCGGGATTCGAACCCCGGTCTCCCGTGTGAAAGGCGGCGATCTTACCACTACACTATCCAGCAACTATATAATATAAGGGAGATTTACGGGAAAATACTAATACGGGAGGACGGCGGGAAAGAGAAGTAAAATACGGTAGTTTCCCGGCCAAAACGGGAGACTTGACAGCTATGGCTGTCTCTGGCCACGCCCCCTACAGTCGGTCCGGCCCCTGTTCGCGTGTTCGCGAAAACGACTTCATTTATTTTCTTATTGATTTATCGACAGACTTTTTAGACGTTATAATAACAACACTCTATTGATCCCCCTCTTACTGTCCATGATACACAATGACGAGACATGGCCAGAGACAGCCTGCTGACCATCAAAAGAAAACAACTGGATGTGCATGTCAGGTATTGGGTGAATTATGAGAATGGCTCTCGAGTGCAGTCCTGGTTCTGGGATCACAGTACATGAGCCACTCCACCGCTGAAGACTTACTGGAGAAGTTTAAGGTAAGCCATTCAATAACATTTAAACTCATTAACGAACCCATGATTTTTAAATATCCATGGTTTATCTTTACATGTGTTTAAATGGGAGAACCATATTTATTGGTAAGCATATTTTAAAGATTTTATTGCTGCTTCATGGCTTTTGCTGCAAAAAAAATAGTTCATTGAGGAAATAGAATGTTTAAGTGTTGTGTAGCAACATGTACAGCTGTTGTACAGGCAAAAACTCTGGCTCAGTCCAAAGGAGGTGGATATAGGAATGGCTGTCATCAAGGTGGGACTTCTGTGAATTCACTGGTATCTTTACATACAAATGTATCAAACAATTGTGAAGTAAAAAATATGTGAATAACATGGAGTTTGAGCTGGTTTGATATGTACAGCTGAGGTAGTGTTAACCTTGGGCTGAGTGTGCAGAAAGATTCTGGAAATTTGACAAACCATCTTTTTGTCAGAGACAGTCAGGAGCCAAAGGCAGTGGAAGTGACCTTGGTGTCCTTCAGATTAAAAAAAATTGCCAGATTGTGCTCTCAAAAATGTGCAAAAAGGCCTTGGATAAATGCCCTCTGAAGTACTCGATTGTACATGAGATGACGTGCTTGGACCCAAACAAAATGCACACCAGCCAGATAACTGCCAGCAGAAAAGGAGAAATCTCATGCAGAAGTTTGCGCAGGAGAATCGGTTGGCAGGCAGGATATCTGCTGGTAAATCATAGGATAAGAATAGGATAGTTCAGAATATTATTTTTAAATTATGCTTTTCTTTTTTCACATCTAACTGAATCAGGGACGGATTACAAACCGGGTTAGCGGGGCCGCTGCCCAGGGGCCCTTGGGGTGCAGGGGGCCCGTGGGCCCCAAGCCCAAAACAATTTGCAACGCTTATCAGCAATGTATTTTCGTTTGTCTATTTTAGAGGGCCTACATTCTTTGATCCTCTGCCTACAAGGTCCCCTGACCCTATAGGGAGGGTGTTTGGCTGCCAAGGGCCCTTGACTTGTGGTGGTTGTGGTGGTGGTGCAGGTGGTGGTGGTGGGGGGGGGCCTCGCGAACGTTTTACCCAGGGGCCCACACAACCCATAATCCGTCCCTGAACTGAATAGTGTTAACACGTAGATTTTAGCAGTATTTAGAAGACCGACTCTTGGTGTTTGAAAAGAAGCATCAGCCCAGTTATATTTTCTTTGATGAGCCTAGAGATATCTCAAGATTAAATTAAAATGATTGCACATTTATGGTATCATAGGAAAATTGGGTTATAAATCACTTTCCTATTCTACATGTGATTCTGTGTATTGACATTGTTGATCTGCATCTAATCTACTGTAATTAATGTAATTACAGGTGATGCAATATCCCAGCAGTCTGATAATCACCTGCACAATGAGGCAAAAGGCTTGGATTTTATATCCTTCATTCCTTCAGCACCATCCAAAGTTGATGTCTTTTTACATCAAAAAGTTAGTGGGCCTTATCCTGACCTCTGGATGTTCTGCAAGAACTTGCTGCTGCTGTCCTATGGGCAAGCCGAAGTGGAACGAATAGAGGTGGAGACCTGCAACTTATCAGAGGAAACAGTTGTTGCACAGAGGCTTATATGCGACCATGTCAGAGTGTGTGGGGGAGCAACCAAAGCGCCTCTGACCAAAGGTGAAAGATGAGCGAAAAGCAAAAAAGAAAACTTGAGGAACTCAAGAGGAAGAGAGTCTCACTGGAAAGTGTATGTGAGAGTTTACAAAAGGATGCTGAGCACATGGCAGAGGAAGCAGAGAGTGCTGCTGGAACCAAAAGGGCAACATTACTTACCAAGTCCAATACTCTGAGCCGACGAGCGAAGGAGGAGAAAGAGCAGTTGGTGGTCTTAAATGCAGATACTGAAGAATAGGCTACTGAACTGTGACTCCTAACACATCAAGAGTGAATCGGTGGAAACAAAAATATTTAGGTTCTTTGCATTTTTGGAGTATTTTACTTTCTGTGCCTGTTTGTACATTGTTCACAGCCATAATACTTTATAATTACAAGGTAGTTTTATGTTAGAGCTCTTGCTCCAATAAATATGTGCCTTGTAATTAACTAAATTCTAGGCTATTCAGTTTTTTTTGCCCTCGTGATGGTCGTGGGTTGTGAAAAAAGCCTTCTTCTTAGGGGTACCGCTGGGGCCAGCCGGGCGTATGTCGTGGCTTCAGTGAGTACTTATGTTTGTCATGCTGCCTGTGTACTTTATAGCGGCACAACATATTTCTGCAAATTGCATGCGTCAAATTGTCTGTCTCTCTTAAAAAATATGAAGTGTCACCAAAATTTTAAACGGGGAATCAATCTCAATGAAAAATATTCGTCAAGTAACGTTTCTAAAATAATATAGACATACTAATAATTATATATTAATAAATCGGATGAACGATGCATCCCAAATTGTATCCGCTGCGCACTTCTTAATCAGGGCAATCGCATCGTGGAGGTTTCTGCAGACGCCCAAAAAGACTTACTTAAGAAAACTGTTGCATGATAATTTGTACCATTTTCAAGGGTGGGGGGCGTGCAGTAGATGCCCCCTTTATTTTTGTGCTTCTGCCGTTCAAACCGAGCAGCACTGAGTTTGTCATGGCACCTGACGCCAAATCTACTGCTTAGCTGCTACAGACAGAACTATCTTCAAATCACCACTAGGGGGTGTCAATGCTGCAGCTTCGTTCTATGGTTGATCTTTTTCAAAGACAGTTTTTTTTCTCTCTCTCCACATAATCAACTTAACTGATTAGCGTGCTTTCATAGTAATGGTTTTTAATCCGTGTTAATCTTCTGAACAATGACTAGTAAAGGTTCTATGAGGTTGTCCTACTTACTATGGATTTTAAGTTTTTTATCAAGGTGTTAAAACGTACCACAGTTGCCAGTCCTGTGTTTTATGTCTAGCAATTTGTACAGTTTGCGTGTTCGCGAAAACGACTTCATTTATTTTATAATATATATATATATATATATATTATATTATATAGTTGCTGGATAGTGTAGTGGTAAGATCGCCGCCTTTCACACGGGAGACCGGGGTTCGAATCCCGGTTGTGGCCAGAAACAACTGCTATCACAACTAGAGATTGATGAGGTACAACACGATTGCTACGACAAGGGGGAGCCAGGACGACAGGTCAGGGGGGAGATATCATCATCCCCACATTCCGAGATTATATACATACATATATTATATACATACATACATATATACATATACATATATATTAGTAGGCTGAATACAAGAGCAGCTGACCTGAGAAATAAGAAATAAGCTAAGCTGGAAACCTGGACCCTCCGAATGCGTGAAGTACCCTCAGAAGGTCTACTAGAAGATGTACGTAGAAGACTACTACAGATCAGCTGATCTACACCACAGCAACAGTGATCCTGGAGCCGGACCGTAAATCTGAAGACTCCGTAAATCTCCGTATAATAATATATATCTACGGGAACGAGAAAGGAGAAAGATAAAAATAATAAGAGAATAAAGAATAAAATAATAAGAGAAAAATAGAATAGTTCTCGTCATTAGTGAACGTGTGTATCGTGGACAGTAATCAATGTTATTATAACGTCTAAAAAGTCTATCAATAAGAAAATAAATGAAGTCGTTTTCGCGAACAGGGGCCGGACCGACTGTAGGGGGCGTGGCCAGAGACAGCCTGCTGACCATATATTTTATATATTTATATTTATATTATATTTTATATAATTTATATTATTTTATATTTCCTGTCTTAAAATGTAAGGGATACTGGAGCCTGGTTGCGGTGGTGGGATGGCTCACGGCGGGTGCCGGAAAATTTCCTTTATTTTCAAATCCAAACCTTGACAGGTATGCTGCTGTTCCAAATCATGGGTGCATGTTACAAGTGCGGAACATATTTTAACTTAGTACTAACTTAGCATCATATTTGATCTGATTCGACTGAATATCCCAGGTTTCCATCTCTCATGCATCTGGTGTGACGGGAACGAGAAAGGAGAAAGCAGAGAACAAGAACAAGATTTGTAAATGGGACCCCCGGCATGAAAAATAGAATAGTTCTCGTCATTAGTGAACATGTGTCTCGTCATTGTGTATCATGGACAGTAAGAGGGGGATCAATAGAGTGTTGTTATTATAACGTCTAAAAAGTCTGTCGATAAATCAATAAGAAAATAAATGTGATTTGAAAATAAAGGAAATTTTCCGGCACCCGCCGTGAGCCATCCCACCACCGCAACCAGGCTCCAGTATCCCTTACATTTTAAGACAGGAAATATAAAATAATATAAATTATATAAAATATAATATAAATATAAATATAAATATATAAAATATATAAAATATATTTTTGGCCACAACCGGGATTCGAACCCCGGTCTCCCGTGTGAAAGGCGGCGATCTTACCACTACACTATCCAGCAACTATATAATATAAGGGAGATTTACGGGAAAATACTAATACGGGAGGACGGCGGGAAAGAGAAGTAAAATACGGTAGTTTCCCGGCCAAAACGGGAGACTTGACAGCTATGGCTGTCTCTGGCCACGCCCCCTACAGTCGGTCCGGCCCCTGTTCGCGTGTTCGCGAAAACGACTTCATTTATTTTCTTATTGATTTATCGACAGACTTTTTAGACGTTATAATAACAACACTCTATTGATCCCCCTCTTACTGTCCATGATACACAATGACGAGACATGGCCAGAGACAGCCTGCTGACCATCAAAAGAAAACAACTGGATGTGCATGTCAGGTATTGGGTGAATTATGAGAATGGCTCTCGAGTGCAGTCCTGGTTCTGGGATCACAGTACATGAGCCACTCCACCGCTGAAGACTTACTGGAGAAGTTTAAGGTAAGCCATTCAATAACATTTAAACTCATTAACGAACCCATGATTTTTAAATATCCATGGTTTATCTTTACATGTGTTTAAATGGGAGAACCATATTTATTGGTAAGCATATTTTAAAGATTTTATTGCTGCTTCATGGCTTTTGCTGCAAAAAAAATAGTTCATTGAGGAAATAGAATGTTTAAGTGTTGTGTAGCAACATGTACAGCTGTTGTACAGGCAAAAACTCTGGCTCAGTCCAAAGGAGGTGGATATAGGAATGGCTGTCATCAAGGTGGGACTTCTGTGAATTCACTGGTATCTTTACATACAAATGTATCAAACAATTGTGAAGTAAAAAATATGTGAATAACATGGAGTTTGAGCTGGTTTGATATGTACAGCTGAGGTAGTGTTAACCTTGGGCTGAGTGTGCAGAAAGATTCTGGAAATTTGACAAACCATCTTTTTGTCAGAGACAGTCAGGAGCCAAAGGCAGTGGAAGTGACCTTGGTGTCCTTCAGATTAAAAAAAATTGCCAGATTGTGCTCTCAAAAATGTGCAAAAAGGCCTTGGATAAATGCCCTCTGAAGTACTCGATTGTACATGAGATGACGTGCTTGGACCCAAACAAAATGCACACCAGCCAGATAACTGCCAGCAGAAAAGGAGAAATCTCATGCAGAAGTTTGCGCAGGAGAATCGGTTGGCAGGCAGGATATCTGCTGGTAAATCATAGGATAAGAATAGGATAGTTCAGAATATTATTTTTAAATTATGCTTTTCTTTTTTCACATCTAACTGAATCAGGGACGGATTACAAACCGGGTTAGCGGGGCCGCTGCCCAGGGGCCCTTGGGGTGCAGGGGGCCCGTGGGCCCCAAGCCCAAAACAATTTGCAACGCTTATCAGCAATGTATTTTCGTTTGTCTATTTTAGAGGGCCTACATTCTTTGATCCTCTGCCTACAAGGTCCCCTGACCCTATAGGGAGGGTGTTTGGCTGCCAAGGGCCCTTGACTTGTGGTGGTTGTGGTGGTGGTGCAGGTGGTGGTGGTGGGGGGGGGCCTCGCGAACGTTTTACCCAGGGGCCCACACAACCCATAATCCGTCCCTGAACTGAATAGTGTTAACACGTAGATTTTAGCAGTATTTAGAAGACCGACTCTTGGTGTTTGAAAAGAAGCATCAGCCCAGTTATATTTTCTTTGATGAGCCTAGAGATATCTCAAGATTAAATTAAAATGATTGCACATTTATGGTATCATAGGAAAATTGGGTTATAAATCACTTTCCTATTCTACATGTGATTCTGTGTATTGACATTGTTGATCTGCATCTAATCTACTGTAATTAATGTAATTACAGGTGATGCAATATCCCAGCAGTCTGATAATCACCTGCACAATGAGGCAAAAGGCTTGGATTTTATATCCTTCATTCCTTCAGCACCATCCAAAGTTGATGTCTTTTTACATCAAAAAGTTAGTGGGCCTTATCCTGACCTCTGGATGTTCTGCAAGAACTTGCTGCTGCTGTCCTATGGGCAAGCCGAAGTGGAACGAATAGAGGTGGAGACCTGCAACTTATCAGAGGAAACAGTTGTTGCACAGAGGCTTATATGCGACCATGTCAGAGTGTGTGGGGGAGCAACCAAAGCGCCTCTGACCAAAGGTGAAAGATGAGCGAAAAGCAAAAAAGAAAACTTGAGGAACTCAAGAGGAAGAGAGTCTCACTGGAAAGTGTATGTGAGAGTTTACAAAAGGATGCTGAGCACATGGCAGAGGAAGCAGAGAGTGCTGCTGGAACCAAAAGGGCAACATTACTTACCAAGTCCAATACTCTGAGCCGACGAGCGAAGGAGGAGAAAGAGCAGTTGGTGGTCTTAAATGCAGATACTGAAGAATAGGCTACTGAACTGTGACTCCTAACACATCAAGAGTGAATCGGTGGAAACAAAAATATTTAGGTTCTTTGCATTTTTGGAGTATTTTACTTTCTGTGCCTGTTTGTACATTGTTCACAGCCATAATACTTTATAATTACAAGGTAGTTTTATGTTAGAGCTCTTGCTCCAATAAATATGTGCCTTGTAATTAACTAAATTCTAGGCTATTCAGTTTTTTTTGCCCTCGTGATGGTCGTGGGTTGTGAAAAAAGCCTTCTTCTTAGGGGTACCGCTGGGGCCAGCCGGGCGTATGTCGTGGCTTCAGTGAGTACTTATGTTTGTCATGCTGCCTGTGTACTTTATAGCGGCACAACATATTTCTGCAAATTGCATGCGTCAAATTGTCTGTCTCTCTTAAAAAATATGAAGTGTCACCAAAATTTTAAACGGGGAATCAATCTCAATGAAAAATATTCGTCAAGTAACGTTTCTAAAATAATATAGACATACTAATAATTATATATTAATAAATCGGATGAACGATGCATCCCAAATTGTATCCGCTGCGCACTTCTTAATCAGGGCAATCGCATCGTGGAGGTTTCTGCAGACGCCCAAAAAGACTTACTTAAGAAAACTGTTGCATGATAATTTGTACCATTTTCAAGGGTGGGGGGCGTGCAGTAGATGCCCCCTTTATTTTTGTGCTTCTGCCGTTCAAACCGAGCAGCACTGAGTTTGTCATGGCACCTGACGCCAAATCTACTGCTTAGCTGCTACAGACAGAACTATCTTCAAATCACCACTAGGGGGTGTCAATGCTGCAGCTTCGTTCTATGGTTGATCTTTTTCAAAGACAGTTTTTTTTCTCTCTCTCCACATAATCAACTTAACTGATTAGCGTGCTTTCATAGTAATGGTTTTTAATCCGTGTTAATCTTCTGAACAATGACTAGTAAAGGTTCTATGAGGTTGTCCTACTTACTATGGATTTTAAGTTTTTTATCAAGGTGTTAAAACGTACCACAGTTGCCAGTCCTGTGTTTTATGTCTAGCAATTTGTACAGTTTGCGTGTTCGCGAAAACGACTTCATTTATTTTATAATATATATATATATATATATTATATTATATAGTTGCTGGATAGTGTAGTGGTAAGATCGCCGCCTTTCACACGGGAGACCGGGGTTCGAATCCCGGTTGTGGCCAGAAACAACTGCTATCACAACTAGAGATTGATGAGGTACAACACGATTGCTACGACAAGGGGGAGCCAGGACGACAGGTCAGGGGGGAGATATCATCATCCCCACATTCCGAGATTATATACATACATATATTATATACATACATACATATATACATATACATATATATTAGTAGGCTGAATACAAGAGCAGCTGACCTGAGAAATAAGAAATAAGCTAAGCTGGAAACCTGGACCCTCCGAATGCGTGAAGTACCCTCAGAAGGTCTACTAGAAGATGTACGTAGAAGACTACTACAGATCAGCTGATCTACACCACTGGAGCCGGACCGTCTTTGAAGACTCCGTAAATCTCCGTATAATAATATATTTCTACGGGAACGAGAAAGGAGAAAGATAAAAATAATAAGAGAATAAAGAATAAAATAATAAGAGAAAAATAGAATAGTTCTCGTCATTAGTGAACGTGTGTATCGTGGACAGTAATCAATAGTAATCAATGTTATTATAACGTCTAAAAAGTCTGTCGATAAATCAATAAGAAAATAAATGAAGTCGTTTTCGCGAACAGGGGCCGGACCGACTGTAGGGGGCGTGGCCAGAGACAGCCTGCTGACCATATATTTTATATATTTATATTTATATTATATTTTATATAATTTATAAATTTATTTATTAAAATGTAAGGGATACTGGAGCCTGGTTGCGGTGGTGGGATGGCTCACGGCGGGTGCCGGAAAATTTCCTTTATTTTCAAATCCAAACCTTGACAGGTATGCTGCTGTTCCAAATCATGGGTGCATGTTACAAGTGCGGAACATATTTTAACTTAGTACTAACTTAGCATCATATTTGATCTGATTCGACTGAATATCCCAGGTTTCCATCTCTCATGCATCTGGTGTGACGGGAACGAGAAAGGAGAAAGCAGAGAACAAGAACAAGATTTGTAAATGGGACCCCCGGCATGAAAAATAGAATAGTTCTCGTCATTAGTGAACATGTGTCTCGTCATTGTGTATCATGGACAGTAAGAGGGGGATCAATAGAGTGTTGTTATTATAACGTCTAAAAAGTCTGTCGATAAATCAATAAGAAAATAAATGTGATTTGAAAATAAAGGAAATTTTCCGGCACCCGCCGTGAGCCATCCCACCACCGCAACCAGGCTCCAGTATCCCTTACATTTTAAGACAGGAAATATAAAATAATATAAATTATATAAAATATAATATAAATATAAATATAAATATATAAAATATATAAAATATATTTTTGGCCACAACCGGGATTCGAACCCCGGTCTCCCGTGTGAAAGGCGGCGATCTTACCACTACACTATCCAGCAACTATATAATATAAGGGAGATTTACGGGAAAATACTAATACGGGAGGACGGCGGGAAAGAGAAGTAAAATACGGTAGTTTCCCGGCCAAAACGGGAGACTTGACAGCTATGGCTGTCTCTGGCCACGCCCCCTACAGTCGGTCCGGCCCCTGTTCGCGTGTTCGCGAAAACGACTTCATTTATTTTCTTATTGATTTATCGACAGACTTTTTAGACGTTATAATAACAACACTCTATTGATCCCCCTCTTACTGTCCATGATACACAATGACGAGACATGGCCAGAGACAGCCTGCTGACCATCAAAAGAAAACAACTGGATGTGCATGTCAGGTATTGGGTGAATTATGAGAATGGCTCTCGAGTGCAGTCCTGGTTCTGGGATCACAGTACATGAGCCACTCCACCGCTGAAGACTTACTGGAGAAGTTTAAGGTAAGCCATTCAATAACATTTAAACTCATTAACGAACCCATGATTTTTAAATATCCATGGTTTATCTTTACATGTGTTTAAATGGGAGAACCATATTTATTGGTAAGCATATTTTAAAGATTTTATTGCTGCTTCATGGCTTTGCTGCAAAAAAAATAGTTCATTGAGGAAATAGAATGTTTAAGTGTTGTGTAGCAACATGTACAGCTGTTGTACAGGCAAAAACTCTGGCTCAGTCCAAAGGAGGTGGATATAGGAATGGCTGTCATCAAGGTGGGACTTCTGTGAATTCACTGGTATCTTTACATACAAATGTATCAAACAATTGTGAAGTAAAAAATATGTGAATAACATGGAGTTTGAGCTGGTTTGATATGTACAGCTGAGGTAGTGTTAACCTTGGGCTGAGTGTGCAGAAAGATTCTGGAAATTTGACAAACCATCTTTTTGTCAGAGACAGTCAGGAGCCAAAGGCAGTGGAAGTGACCTTGGTGTCCTTCAGATTAAAAAAAATTGCCAGATTGTGCTCTCAAAAATGTGCAAAAAGGCCTTGGATAAATGCCCTCTGAAGTACTCGATTGTACATGAGATGACGTGCTTGGACCCAAACAAAATGCACACCAGCCAGATAACTGCCAGCAGAAAAGGAGAAATCTCATGCAGAAGTTTGCGCAGGAGAATCGGTTGGCAGGCAGGATATCTGCTGGTAAATCATAGGATAAGAATAGGATAGTTCAGAATATTATTTTTAAATTATGCTTTTCTTTTTTCACATCTAACTGAATCAGGGACGGATTACAAACCGGGTTAGCGGGGCCGCTGCCCAGGGGCCCTTGGGGTGCAGGGGGCCCGTGGGCCCCAAGCCCAAAACAATTTGCAACGCTTATCAGCAATGTATTTTCGTTTGTCTATTTTAGAGGGCCTACATTCTTTGATCCTCTGCCTACAAGGTCCCCTGACCCTATAGGGAGGGTGTTTGGCTGCCAAGGGCCCTTGACTTGTGGTGGTTGTGGTGGTGGTGCAGGTGGTGGTGGTGGGGGGGGGCCTCGCGAACGTTTTACCCAGGGGCCCACACAACCCATAATCCGTCCCTGAACTGAATAGTGTTAACACGTAGATTTTAGCAGTATTTAGAAGACCGACTCTTGGTGTTTGAAAAGAAGCATCAGCCCAGTTATATTTTCTTTGATGAGCCTAGAGATATCTCAAGATTAAATTAAAATGATTGCACATTTATGGTATCATAGGAAAATTGGGTTATAAATCACTTTCCTATTCTACATGTGATTCTGTGTATTGACATTGTTGATCTGCATCTAATCTACTGTAATTAATGTAATTACAGGTGATGCAATATCCCAGCAGTCTGATAATCACCTGCACAATGAGGCAAAAGGCTTGGATTTTATATCCTTCATTCCTTCAGCACCATCCAAAGTTGATGTCTTTTTACATCAAAAAGTTAGTGGGCCTTATCCTGACCTCTGGATGTTCTGCAAGAACTTGCTGCTGCTGTCCTATGGGCAAGCCGAAGTGGAACGAATAGAGGTGGAGACCTGCAACTTATCAGAGGAAACAGTTGTTGCACAGAGGCTTATATGCGACCATGTCAGAGTGTGTGGGGGAGCAACCAAAGCGCCTCTGACCAAAGGTGAAAGATGAGCGAAAAGCAAAAAAGAAAACTTGAGGAACTCAAGAGGAAGAGAGTCTCACTGGAAAGTGTATGTGAGAGTTTACAAAAGGATGCTGAGCACATGGCAGAGGAAGCAGAGAGTGCTGCTGGAACCAAAAGGGCAACATTACTTACCAAGTCCAATACTCTGAGCCGACGAGCGAAGGAGGAGAAAGAGCAGTTGGTGGTCTTAAATGCAGATACTGAAGAATAGGCTACTGAACTGTGACTCCTAACACATCAAGAGTGAATCGGTGGAAACAAAAATATTTAGGTTCTTTGCATTTTTGGAGTATTTTACTTTCTGTGCCTGTTTGTACATTGTTCACAGCCATAATACTTTATAATTACAAGGTAGTTTTATGTTAGAGCTCTTGCTCCAATAAATATGTGCCTTGTAATTAACTAAATTCTAGGCTATTCAGTTTTTTTTGCCCTCGTGATGGTCGTGGGTTGTGAAAAAAAGCCTTCTTCTTAGGGGTACCGCTGGGGCCAGCCGGGCGTATGTCGTGGCTTCAGTGAGTACTTATGTTTGTCATGCTGCCTGTGTACTTTATAGCGGCACAACATATTTCTGCAAATTGCATGCGTCAAATTGTCTGTCTCTCTTAAAAAATATGAAGTGTCACCAAAATTTTAAACGGGGAATCAATCTCAATGAAAAATATTCGTCAAGTAACGTTTCTAAAATAATATAGACATACTAATAATTATATATTAATAAATCGGATGAACGATGCATCCCAAATTGTATCCGCTGCGCACTTCTTAATCAGGGCAATCGCATCGTGGAGGTTTCTGCAGACGCCCAAAAAGACTTACTTAAGAAAACTGTTGCATGATAATTTGTACCATTTTCAAGGGTGGGGGGCGTGCAGTAGATGCCCCCTTTATTTTTGTGCTTCTGCCGTTCAAACCGAGCAGCACTGAGTTTGTCATGGCACCTGACGCCAAATCTACTGCTTAGCTGCTACAGACAGAACTATCTTCAAATCACCACTAGGGGGTGTCAATGCTGCAGCTTCGTTCTATGGTTGATCTTTTTCAAAGACAGTTTTTTTTCTCTCTCTCCACATAATCAACTTAACTGATTAGCGTGCTTTCATAGTAATGGTTTTTAATCCGTGTTAATCTTCTGAACAATGACTAGTAAAGGTTCTATGAGGTTGTCCTACTTACTATGGATTTTAAGTTTTTTATCAAGGTGTTAAAACGTACCACAGTTGCCAGTCCTGTGTTTTATGTCTAGCAATTTGTACAGTTTGCGTGTTCGCGAAAACGACTTCATTTATTTTATAATATATATATATATATATATTATATTATATAGTTGCTGGATAGTGTAGTGGTAAGATCGCCGCCTTTCACACGGGAGACCGGGGTTCGAATCCCGGTTGTGGCCAGAAACAACTGCTATCACAACTAGAGATTGATGAGGTACAACACGATTGCTACGACAAGGGGGAGCCAGGACGACAGGTCAGGGGGGAGATATCATCATCCCCACATTCCGAGATTATATACATACATATATTATATACATACATACATATATACATATACATATATATTAGTAGGCTGAATACAAGAGCAGCTGACCTGAGAAATAAGAAATAAGCTAAGCTGGAAACCTGGACCCTCCGAATGCGTGAAGTACCCTCAGAAGGTCTACTAGAAGATGTACGTAGAAGACTACTACAGATCAGCTGATCTACACCACAGCAACAGTGATCCTGGAGCCGGACCGTCTTTGAAGACTCCGTAAATCTCCGTATAATAATATATATCTACGGGAACGAGAAAGGAGAAAGATAAAAATAATTTAATAATTTAATAATAAGAGAAAAATAGAATAGTTCTCGTCATTAGTGAACGTGTGTATCGTGGACAGTAATCAATGTTATTATAACGTCTAAAAAGTCTATCAATAAGAAAATAAATGAAGTCGTTTTCGCGAACAGGGGCCGGACCGACTGTAGGGGGCGTGGCCAGAGACAGCCTGCTGATTGATAAAATAAATATTTTATATATTTATATTTATATTATATTTTATATAATTTATAAATTTATTTATTAAAATGTAAGGGATACTGGAGCCTGGTTGCGGTGGTGGGATGGCTCACGGCGGGTGCCGGAAAATTTCCTTTATTTTCAAATCCAAACCTTGACAGGTATGCTGCTGTTCCAAATCATGGGTGCATGTTACAAGTGCGGAACATATTTTAACTTAGTACTAACTTAGCATCATATTTGATCTGATTCGACTGAATATCCCAGGTTTCCATCTCTCATGCATCTGGTGTGACGGGAACGAGAAAGGAGAAAGCAGAGAACAAGAACAAGATTTGTAAATGGGACCCCCGGCATGAAAAATAGAATAGTTCTCGTCATTAGTGAACATGTGTCTCGTCATTGTGTATCATGGACAGTAAGAGGGGGATCAATAGAGTGTTGTTATTATAACGTCTAAAAAGTCTGTCGATAAATCAATAAGAAAATAAATGTGATTTGAAAATAAAGGAAATTTTCCGGCACCCGCCGTGAGCCATCCCACCACCGCAACCAGGCTCCAGTATCCCTTACATTTTAAGACAGGAAATATAAAATAATATAAATTATATAAAATATAATATAAATATAAATATAAATATATAAAATATATAAAATATATTTTTGGCCACAACCGGGATTCGAACCCCGGTCTCCCGTGTGAAAGGCGGCGATCTTACCACTACACTATCCAGCAACTATATAATATAAGGGAGATTTACGGGAAAATACTAATACGGGAGGACGGCGGGAAAGAGAAGTAAAATACGGTAGTTTCCCGGCCAAAACGGGAGACTTGACAGCTATGGCTGTCTCTGGCCACGCCCCCTACAGTCGGTCCGGCCCCTGTTCGCGTGTTCGCGAAAACGACTTCATTTATTTTCTTATTGATTTATCGACAGACTTTTTAGACGTTATAATAACAACACTCTATTGATCCCCCTCTTACTGTCCATGATACACAATGACGAGACATGGCCAGAGACAGCCTGCTGACCATCAAAAGAAAACAACTGGATGTGCATGTCAGGTATTGGGTGAATTATGAGAATGGCTCTCGAGTGCAGTCCTGGTTCTGGGATCACAGTACATGAGCCACTCCACCGCTGAAGACTTACTGGAGAAGTTTAAGGTAAGCCATTCAATAACATTTAAACTCATTAACGAACCCATGATTTTTAAATATCCATGGTTTATCTTTACATGTGTTTAAATGGGAGAACCATATTTATTGGTAAGCATATTTTAAAGATTTTATTGCTGCTTCATGGCTTTTGCTGCAAAAAAAATAGTTCATTGAGGAAATAGAATGTTTAAGTGTTGTGTAGCAACATGTACAGCTGTTGTACAGGCAAAAACTCTGGCTCAGTCCAAAGGAGGTGGATATAGGAATGGCTGTCATCAAGGTGGGACTTCTGTGAATTCACTGGTATCTTTACATACAAATGTATCAAACAATTGTGAAGTAAAAAATATGTGAATAACATGGAGTTTGAGCTGGTTTGATATGTACAGCTGAGGTAGTGTTAACCTTGGGCTGAGTGTGCAGAAAGATTCTGGAAATTTGACAAACCATCTTTTTGTCAGAGACAGTCAGGAGCCAAAGGCAGTGGAAGTGACCTTGGTGTCCTTCAGATTAAAAAAAATTGCCAGATTGTGCTCTCAAAAATGTGCAAAAAGGCCTTGGATAAATGCCCTCTGAAGTACTCGATTGTACATGAGATGACGTGCTTGGACCCAAACAAAATGCACACCAGCCAGATAACTGCCAGCAGAAAAGGAGAAATCTCATGCAGAAGTTTGCGCAGGAGAATCGGTTGGCAGGCAGGATATCTGCTGGTAAATCATAGGATAAGAATAGGATAGTTCAGAATATTATTTTTAAATTATGCTTTTCTTTTTTCACATCTAACTGAATCAGGGACGGATTACAAACCGGGTTAGCGGGGCCGCTGCCCAGGGGCCCTTGGGGTGCAGGGGGCCCGTGGGCCCCAAGCCCAAAACAATTTGCAACGCTTATCAGCAATGTATTTTCGTTTGTCTATTTTAGAGGGCCTACATTCTTTGATCCTCTGCCTACAAGGTCCCCTGACCCTATAGGGAGGGTGTTTGGCTGCCAAGGGCCCTTGACTTGTGGTGGTTGTGGTGGTGGTGCAGGTGGTGGTGGTGGGGGGGGGCCTCGCGAACGTTTTACCCAGGGGCCCACACAACCCATAATCCGTCCCTGAACTGAATAGTGTTAACACGTAGATTTTAGCAGTATTTAGAAGACCGACTCTTGGTGTTTGAAAAGAAGCATCAGCCCAGTTATATTTTCTTTGATGAGCCTAGAGATATCTCAAGATTAAATTAAAATGATTGCACATTTATGGTATCATAGGAAAATTGGGTTATAAATCACTTTCCTATTCTACATGTGATTCTGTGTATTGACATTGTTGATCTGCATCTAATCTACTGTAATTAATGTAATTACAGGTGATGCAATATCCCAGCAGTCTGATAATCACCTGCACAATGAGGCAAAAGGCTTGGATTTTATATCCTTCATTCCTTCAGCACCATCCAAAGTTGATGTCTTTTTACATCAAAAAGTTAGTGGGCCTTATCCTGACCTCTGGATGTTCTGCAAGAACTTGCTGCTGCTGTCCTATGGGCAAGCCGAAGTGGAACGAATAGAGGTGGAGACCTGCAACTTATCAGAGGAAACAGTTGTTGCACAGAGGCTTATATGCGACCATGTCAGAGTGTGTGGGGGAGCAACCAAAGCGCCTCTGACCAAAGGTGAAAGATGAGCGAAAAGCAAAAAAGAAAACTTGAGGAACTCAAGAGGAAGAGAGTCTCACTGGAAAGTGTATGTGAGAGTTTACAAAAGGATGCTGAGCACATGGCAGAGGAAGCAGAGAGTGCTGCTGGAACCAAAAGGGCAACATTACTTACCAAGTCCAATACTCTGAGCCGACGAGCGAAGGAGGAGAAAGAGCAGTTGGTGGTCTTAAATGCAGATACTGAAGAATAGGCTACTGAACTGTGACTCCTAACACATCAAGAGTGAATCGGTGGAAACAAAAATATTTAGGTTCTTTGCATTTTTGGAGTATTTTACTTTCTGTGCCTGTTTGTACATTGTTCACAGCCATAATACTTTATAATTACAAGGTAGTTTTATGTTAGAGCTCTTGCTCCAATAAATATGTGCCTTGTAATTAACTAAATTCTAGGCTATTCAGTTTTTTTTGCCCTCGTGATGGTCGTGGGTTGTGAAAAAAGCCTTCTTCTTAGGGGTACCGCTGGGGCCAGCCGGGCGTATGTCGTGGCTTCAGTGAGTACTTATGTTTGTCATGCTGCCTGTGTACTTTATAGCGGCACAACATATTTCTGCAAATTGCATGCGTCAAATTGTCTGTCTCTCTTAAAAAATATGAAGTGTCACCAAAATTTTAAACGGGGAATCAATCTCAATGAAAAATATTCGTCAAGTAACGTTTCTAAAATAATATAGACATACTAATAATTATATATTAATAAATCGGATGAACGATGCATCCCAAATTGTATCCGCTGCGCACTTCTTAATCAGGGCAATCGCATCGTGGAGGTTTCTGCAGACGCCCAAAAAGACTTACTTAAGAAAACTGTTGCATGATAATTTGTACCACTTTCAAGGGTGGGGGGCGTGCAGTAGATGCCCCCTTTATTTTTGTGCTTCTGCCGTTCAAACCGAGCAGCACTGAGTTTGTCATGGCACCTGACGCCAAATCTACTGCTTAGCTGCTACAGACAGAACTATCTTCAAATCACCACTAGGGGGTGTCAATGCTGCAGCTTCGTTCTATGGTTGATCTTTTTCAAAGACAGTTTTTTTTCTCTCTCTCCACATAATCAACTTAACTGATTAGCGTGCTTTCATAGTAATGGTTTTTAATCCGTGTTAATCTTCTGAACAATGACTAGTAAAGGTTCTATGAGGTTGTCCTACTTACTATGGATTTTAAGTTTTTTATCAAGGTGTTAAAACGTACCACAGTTGCCAGTCCTGTGTTTTATGTCTAGCAATTTGTACAGTTTGCGTGTTCGCGAAAACGACTTCATTTATTTTATAATATATATATATATATATATTATATAGTTGCTGGATAGTGTAGTGGTAAGATCGCCGCCTTTCACACGGGAGACCGGGGTTCGAATCCCGGTTGTGGCCAGAAACAACTGCTATCACAACTAGAGATTGATGAGGTACAACACGATTGCTACGACAAGGGGGAGCCAGGACGACAGGTCAGGGGGGAGATATCATCATCCCCACATTCCGAGATTATATACATACATATATTATATACATACATACATATATACATATACATATATATTAGTAGGCTGAATACAAGAGCAGCTGACCTGAGAAATAAGAAATAAGCTAAGCTGGAAACCTGGACCCTCCGAATGCGTGAAGTACCCTCAGAAGGTCTACTAGAAGATGTACGTAGAAGACTACTACAGATCAGCTGATCTACACCACAGCAACAGTGATCCTGGAGCCGGACCGTCTTTGAAGACTCCGTAAATCTCCGTATAATAATATATATCTACGGGAACGAGAAAGGAGAAAGATAAAAATAATTTAATAATTTAATAATAAGAGAAAAATAGAATAGTTCTCGTCATTAGTGAACGTGTGTATCGTGGACAGTAATCAATGTTATTATAACGTCTAAAAAGTCTATCAATAAGAAAATAAATGAAGTCGTTTTCGCGAACAGGGGCCGGACCGACTGTAGGGGGCGTGGCCAGAGACAGCCTGCTGACCATATATTTTATATATTTATATTTATATTATATTTTATATAATTTATATTATTTTATATTTCCTGTCTTAAAATGTAAGGGATACTGGAGCCTGGTTGCGGTGGTGGGAAGGCTCACGGCGGGTGCCGGAAAATTTCCTTTATTTTCAAATCCAAACCTTGACAGGTATGCTGCTGTTCCAAATCATGGGTGCATGTTACAAGTGCGGAACATATTTTAACTTAGTACTAACTTAGCATCATATTTGATCTGATTCGACTGAATATCCCAGGTTTCCATCTCTCATGCATCTGGTGTGACGGGAACGAGAAAGGAGAAAGCAGAGAACAAGAACAAGATTTGTAAATGGGACCCCCGGCATGAAAAATAGAATAGTTCTCGTCATTAGTGAACATGTGTCTCGTCATTGTGTATCATGGACAGTAAGAGGGGGTTGTTATTATAACGTCTAAAAAGTCTGTCGATAAATCAATAAGAAAATAAATGTGATTTGAAAATAAAGGAAATTTTCCGGCACCCGCCGTGAGCCATCCCACCACCGCAACCAGGCTCCAGTATCCCTTACATTTTAAGACAGGAAATATAAAATAATATAAATTATATAAAATATAATATAAATATAAATATAAATATATAAAATATATAAAATATATTTTTGGCCACAACCGGGATTCGAACCCCGGTCTCCCGTGTGAAAGGCGGCGATCTTACCACTACACTATCCAGCAACTATATAATATAAGGGAGATTTACGGGAAAATACTAATACGGGAGGACGGCGGGAAAGAGAAGTAAAATACGGTAGTTTCCCGGCCAAAACGGGAGACTTGACAGCTATGGCTGTCTCTGGCCACGCCCCCTACAGTCGGTCCGGCCCCTGTTCGCGTGTTCGCGAAAACGACTTCATTTATTTTCTTATTGATTTATCGACAGACTTTTTAGACGTTATAATAACAACACTCTATTGATCCCCCTCTTACTGTCCATGATACACAATGACGAGACATGGCCAGAGACAGCCTGCTGACCATCAAAAGAAAACAACTGGATGTGCATGTCAGGTATTGGGTGAATTATGAGAATGGCTCTCGAGTGCAGTCCTGGTTCTGGGATCACAGTACATGAGCCACTCCACCGCTGAAGACTTACTGGAGAAGTTTAAGGTAAGCCATTCAATAACATTTAAACTCATTAACGAACCCATGATTTTTAAATATCCATGGTTTATCTTTACATGTGTTTAAATGGGAGAACCATATTTATTGGTAAGCATATTTTAAAGATTTTATTGCTGCTTCATGGCTTTTGCTGCAAAAAAAATAGTTCATTGAGGAAATAGAATGTTTAAGTGTTGTGTAGCAACATGTACAGCTGTTGTACAGGCAAAAACTCTGGCTCAGTCCAAAGGAGGTGGATATAGGAATGGCTGTCATCAAGGTGGGACTTCTGTGAATTCACTGGTATCTTTACATACAAATGTATCAAACAATTGTGAAGTAAAAAATATGTGAATAACATGGAGTTTGAGCTGGTTTGATATGTACAGCTGAGGTAGTGTTAACCTTGGGCTGAGTGTGCAGAAAGATTCTGGAAATTTGACAAACCATCTTTTTGTCAGAGACAGTCAGGAGCCAAAGGCAGTGGAAGTGACCTTGGTGTCCTTCAGATTAAAAAAAATTGCCAGATTGTGCTCTCAAAAATGTGCAAAAAGGCCTTGGATAAATGCCCTCTGAAGTACTCGATTGTACATGAGATGACGTGCTTGGACCCAAACAAAATGCACACCAGCCAGATAACTGCCAGCAGAAAAGGAGAAATCTCATGCAGAAGTTTGCGCAGGAGAATCGGTTGGCAGGCAGGATATCTGCTGGTAAATCATAGGATAAGAATAGGATAGTTCAGAATATTATTTTTAAATTATGCTTTTCTTTTTTCACATCTAACTGAATCAGGGACGGATTACAAACCGGGTTAGCGGGGCCGCTGCCCAGGGGCCCTTGGGGTGCAGGGGGCCCGTGGGCCCCAAGCCCAAAACAATTTGCAACGCTTATCAGCAATGTATTTTCGTTTGTCTATTTTAGAGGGCCTACATTCTTTGATCCTCTGCCTACAAGGTCCCCTGACCCTATAGGGAGGGTGTTTGGCTGCCAAGGGCCCTTGACTTGTGGTGGTTGTGGTGGTGGTGCAGGTGGTGGTGGTGGGGGGGGGCCTCGCGAACGTTTTACCCAGGGGCCCACACAACCCATAATCCGTCCCTGAACTGAATAGTGTTAACACGTAGATTTTAGCAGTATTTAGAAGACCGACTCTTGGTGTTTGAAAAGAAGCATCAGCCCAGTTATATTTTCTTTGATGAGCCTAGAGATATCTCAAGATTAAATTAAAATGATTGCACATTTATGGTATCATAGGAAAATTGGGTTATAAATCACTTTCCTATTCTACATGTGATTCTGTGTATTGACATTGTTGATCTGCATCTAATCTACTGTAATTAATGTAATTACAGGTGATGCAATATCCCAGCAGTCTGATAATCACCTGCACAATGAGGCAAAAGGCTTGGATTTTATATCCTTCATTCCTTCAGCACCATCCAAAGTTGATGTCTTTTTACATCAAAAAGTTAGTGGGCCTTATCCTGACCTCTGGATGTTCTGCAAGAACTTGCTGCTGCTGTCCTATGGGCAAGCCGAAGTGGAACGAATAGAGGTGGAGACCTGCAACTTATCAGAGGAAACAGTTGTTGCACAGAGGCTTATATGCGACCATGTCAGAGTGTGTGGGGGAGCAACCAAAGCGCCTCTGACCAAAGGTGAAAGATGAGCGAAAAGCAAAAAAGAAAACTTGAGGAACTCAAGAGGAAGAGAGTCTCACTGGAAAGTGTATGTGAGAGTTTACAAAAGGATGCTGAGCACATGGCAGAGGAAGCAGAGAGTGCTGCTGGAACCAAAAGGGCAACATTACTTACCAAGTCCAATACTCTGAGCCGACGAGCGAAGGAGGAGAAAGAGCAGTTGGTGGTCTTAAATGCAGATACTGAAGAATAGGCTACTGAACTGTGACTCCTAACACATCAAGAGTGAATCGGTGGAAACAAAAATATTTAGGTTCTTTGCATTTTTGGAGTATTTTACTTTCTGTGCCTGTTTGTACATTGTTCACAGCCATAATACTTTATAATTACAAGGTAGTTTTATGTTAGAGCTCTTGCTCCAATAAATATGTGCCTTGTAATTAACTAAATTCTAGGCTATTCAGTTTTTTTTGCCCTCGTGATGGTCGTGGGTTGTGAAAAAAGCCTTCTTCTTAGGGGTACCGCTGGGGCCAGCCGGGCGTATGTCGTGGCTTCAGTGAGTACTTATGTTTGTCATGCTGCCTGTGTACTTTATAGCGGCACAACATATTTCTGCAAATTGCATGCGTCAAATTGTCTGTCTCTCTTAAAAAATATGAAGTGTCACCAAAATTTTAAACGGGGAATCAATCTCAATGAAAAATATTCGTCAAGTAACGTTTCTAAAATAATATAGACATACTAATAATTATATATTAATAAATCGGATGAACGATGCATCCCAAATTGTATCCGCTGCGCACTTCTTAATCAGGGCAATCGCATCGTGGAGGTTTCTGCAGACGCCCAAAAAGACTTACTTAAGAAAACTGTTGCATGATAATTTGTACCATTTTCAAGGGTGGGGGGCGTGCAGTAGATGCCCCCTTTATTTTTGTGCTTCTGCCGTTCAAACCGAGCAGCACTGAGTTTGTCATGGCACCTGACGCCAAATCTACTGCTTAGCTGCTACAGACAGAACTATCTTCAAATCACCACTAGGGGGTGTCAATGCTGCAGCTTCGTTCTATGGTTGATCTTTTTCAAAGACAGTTTTTTTTCTCTCTCTCCACATAATCAACTTAACTGATTAGCGTGCTTTCATAGTAATGGTTTTTAATCCGTGTTAATCTTCTGAACAATGACTAGTAAAGGTTCTATGAGGTTGTCCTACTTACTATGGATTTTAAGTTTTTTATCAAGGTGTTAAAACGTACCACAGTTGCCAGTCCTGTGTTTTATGTCTAGCAATTTGTACAGTTTGCGTGTTCGCGAAAACGACTTCATTTATTTTATAATATATATATATATATTATATTATATAGTTGCTGGATAGTGTAGTGGTAAGATCGCCGCCTTTCACACGGGAGACCGGGGTTCAACTGCTATCACAACTAGAGATTGATGAGGTACAACACGATTGCTACGACAAGGGGGAGCCAGGACGACAGGTCAGGGGGGAGATATCATCATCCCCACATTCCGAGATTATATACATACATATATTATATACATACATACATATATACATATACATATATATTAGTAGGCTGAATACAAGAGCAGCTGACCTGAGAAATAAGAAATAAGCTAAGCTGGAAACCTGGACCCTCCGAATGCGTGAAGTACCCTCAGAAGGTCTACTAGAAGATGTACGTAGAAGACTACTACAGATCAGCTGATCTACACCACAGCAACAGTGATCCTGGAGCCGGACCGTCTTTGAAGACTCCGTAAATCTCCGTATAATAATATATATCTACGGGAACGAGAAAGGAGAAAGATAAAAATAATAAGAGAATAAAGAATAAAATAATAAGAGAAAAATAGAATAGTTCTCGTCATTAGTGAACGTGTGTATCGTGGACAGTAATCAATGTTATTATAACGTCTAAAAAGTCTATCAATAAGAAAATAAATGAAGTCGTTTTCGCGAACAGGGGCCGGACCGACTGTAGGGGGCGTGGCCAGAGACAGCCTGCTGACCATATATTTTATATATTTATATTTATATTATATTTTATATAATTTATATTATTTTATATTTCCTGTCTTAAAATGTAAGGGATACTGGAGCCTGGTTGCGGTGGTGGGATGGCTCACGGCGGGTGCCGGAAAATTTCCTTTATTTTCAAATCCAAACCTTGACAGGTATGCTGCTGTTCCAAATCATGGGTGCATGTTACAAGTGCGGAACATATTTTAACTTAGTACTAACTTAGCATCATATTTGATCTGATTCGACTGAATATCCCAGGTTTCCATCTCTCATGCATCTGGTGTGACGGGAACGAGAAAGGAGAAAGCAGAGAACAAGAACAAGATTTGTAAATGGGACCCCCGGCATGAAAAATAGAATAGTTCTCGTCATTAGTGAACATGTGTCTCGTCATTGTGTATCATGGACAGTAAGAGGGGGTTGTTATTATAACGTCTAAAAAGTCTGTCGATAAATCAATAAGAAAATAAATGTGATTTGAAAATAAAGGAAATTTTCCGGCACCCGCCGTGAGCCATCCCACCACCGCAACCAGGCTCCAGTATCCCTTACATTTTAAGACAGGAAATATAAAATAATATAAATTATATAAAATATAATATAAATATAAATATAAATATATAAAATATATAAAATATATTTTTGGCCACAACCGGGATTCGAACCCCGGTCTCCCGTGTGAAAGGCGGCGATCTTACCACTACACTATCCAGCAACTATATAATATAAGGGAGATTTACGGGAAAATACTAATACGGGAGGACGGCGGGAAAGAGAAGTAAAATACGGTAGTTTCCCGGCCAAAACGGGAGACTTGACAGCTATGGCTGTCTCTGGCCACGCCCCCTACAGTCGGTCCGGCCCCTGTTCGCGTGTTCGCGAAAACGACTTCATTTATTTTCTTATTGATTTATCGACAGACTTTTTAGACGTTATAATAACAACACTCTATTGATCCCCCTCTTACTGTCCATGATACACAATGACGAGACATGGCCAGAGACAGCCTGCTGACCATCAAAAGAAAACAACTGGATGTGCATGTCAGGTATTGGGTGAATTATGAGAATGGCTCTCGAGTGCAGTCCTGGTTCTGGGATCACAGTACATGAGCCACTCCACCGCTGAAGACTTACTGGAGAAGTTTAAGGTAAGCCATTCAATAACATTTAAACTCATTAACGAACCCATGATTTTTAAATATCCATGGTTTATCTTTACATGTGTTTAAATGGGAGAACCATATTTATTGGTAAGCATATTTTAAAGATTTTATTGCTGCTTCATGGCTTTTGCTGCAAAAAAAATAGTTCATTGAGGAAATAGAATGTTTAAGTGTTGTGTAGCAACATGTACAGCTGTTGTACAGGCAAAAACTCTGGCTCAGTCCAAAGGAGGTGGATATAGGAATGGCTGTCATCAAGGTGGGACTTCTGTGAATTCACTGGTATCTTTACATACAAATGTATCAAACAATTGTGAAGTAAAAAATATGTGAATAACATGGAGTTTGAGCTGGTTTGATATGTACAGCTGAGGTAGTGTTAACCTTGGGCTGAGTGTGCAGAAAGATTCTGGAAATTTGACAAACCATCTTTTTGTCAGAGACAGTCAGGAGCCAAAGGCAGTGGAAGTGACCTTGGTGTCCTTCAGATTAAAAAAAATTGCCAGATTGTGCTCTCAAAAATGTGCAAAAAGGCCTTGGATAAATGCCCTCTGAAGTACTCGATTGTACATGAGATGACGTGCTTGGACCCAAACAAAATGCACACCAGCCAGATAACTGCCAGCAGAAAAGGAGAAATCTCATGCAGAAGTTTGCGCAGGAGAATCGGTTGGCAGGCAGGATATCTGCTGGTAAATCATAGGATAAGAATAGGATAGTTCAGAATATTATTTTTAAATTATGCTTTTCTTTTTTCACATCTAACTGAATCAGGGACGGATTACAAACCGGGTTAGCGGGGCCGCTGCCCAGGGGCCCTTGGGGTGCAGGGGGCCCGTGGGCCCCAAGCCCAAAACAATTTGCAACGCTTATCAGCAATGTATTTTCGTTTGTCTATTTTAGAGGGCCTACATTCTTTGATCCTCTGCCTACAAGGTCCCCTGACCCTATAGGGAGGGTGTTTGGCTGCCAAGGGCCCTTGACTTGTGGTGGTTGTGGTGGTGGTGCAGGTGGTGGTGGTGGGGGGGGGGCCTCGCGAACGTTTTACCCAGGGGCCCACACAACCCATAATCCGTCCCTGAACTGAATAGTGTTAACACGTAGATTTTAGCAGTATTTAGAAGACCGACTCTTGGTGTTTGAAAAGAAGCATCAGCCCAGTTATATTTTCTTTGATGAGCCTAGAGATATCTCAAGATTAAATTAAAATGATTGCACATTTATGGTATCATAGGAAAATTGGGTTATAAATCACTTTCCTATTCTACATGTGATTCTGTGTATTGACATTGTTGATCTGCATCTAATCTACTGTAATTAATGTAATTACAGGTGATGCAATATCCCAGCAGTCTGATAATCACCTGCACAATGAGGCAAAAGGCTTGGATTTTATATCCTTCATTCCTTCAGCACCATCCAAAGTTGATGTCTTTTTACATCAAAAAGTTAGTGGGCCTTATCCTGACCTCTGGATGTTCTGCAAGAACTTGCTGCTGCTGTCCTATGGGCAAGCCGAAGTGGAACGAATAGAGGTGGAGACCTGCAACTTATCAGAGGAAACAGTTGTTGCACAGAGGCTTATATGCGACCATGTCAGAGTGTGTGGGGGAGCAACCAAAGCGCCTCTGACCAAAGGTGAAAGATGAGCGAAAAGCAAAAAAGAAAACTTGAGGAACTCAAGAGGAAGAGAGTCTCACTGGAAAGTGTATGTGAGAGTTTACAAAAGGATGCTGAGCACATGGCAGAGGAAGCAGAGAGTGCTGCTGGAACCAAAAGGGCAACATTACTTACCAAGTCCAATACTCTGAGCCGACGAGCGAAGGAGGAGAAAGAGCAGTTGGTGGTCTTAAATGCAGATACTGAAGAATAGGCTACTGAACTGTGACTCCTAACACATCAAGAGTGAATCGGTGGAAACAAAAATATTTAGGTTCTTTGCATTTTTGGAGTATTTTACTTTCTGTGCCTGTTTGTACATTGTTCACAGCCATAATACTTTATAATTACAAGGTAGTTTTATGTTAGAGCTCTTGCTCCAATAAATATGTGCCTTGTAATTAACTAAATTCTAGGCTATTCAGTTTTTTTTGCCCTCGTGATGGTCGTGGGTTGTGAAAAAAGCCTTCTTCTTAGGGGTACCGCTGGGGCCAGCCGGGCGTATGTCGTGGCTTCAGTGAGTACTTATGTTTGTCATGCTGCCTGTGTACTTTATAGCGGCACAACATATTTCTGCAAATTGCATGCGTCAAATTGTCTGTCTCTCTTAAAAAATATGAAGTGTCACCAAAATTTTAAACGGGGAATCAATCTCAATGAAAAATATTCGTCAAGTAACGTTTCTAAAATAATATAGACATACTAATAATTATATATTAATAAATCGGATGAACGATGCATCCCAAATTGTATCCGCTGCGCACTTCTTAATCAGGGCAATCGCATCGTGGAGGTTTCTGCAGACGCCCAAAAAGACTTACTTAAGAAAACTGTTGCATGATAATTTGTACCATTTTCAAGGGTGGGGGGCGTGCAGTAGATGCCCCCTTTATTTTTGTGCTTCTGCCGTTCAAACCGAGCAGCACTGAGTTTGTCATGGCACCTGACGCCAAATCTACTGCTTAGCTGCTACAGACAGAACTATCTTCAAATCACCACTAGGGGGTGTCAATGCTGCAGCTTCGTTCTATGGTTGATCTTTTTCAAAGACAGTTTTTTTTCTCTCTCTCCACATAATCAACTTAACTGATTAGCGTGCTTTCATAGTAATGGTTTTTAATCCGTGTTAATCTTCTGAACAATGACTAGTAAAGGTTCTATGAGGTTGTCCTACTTACTATGGATTTTAAGTTTTTTATCAAGGTGTTAAAACGTACCACAGTTGCCAGTCCTGTGTTTTATGTCTAGCAATTTGTACAGTTTGCGTGTTCGCGAAAACGACTTCATTTATTTTATAATATATATATATATATTATATTATATAGTTGCTGGATAGTGTAGTGGTAAGATCGCCGCCTTTCACACGGGAGACCGGGGTTCAACTGCTATCACAACTAGAGATTGATGAGGTACAACACGATTGCTACGACAAGGGGGAGCCAGGACGACAGGTCAGGGGGGAGATATCATCATCCCCACATTCCGAGATTATATACATACATATATTATATACATACATACATATATACATATACATATATATTAGTAGGCTGAATACAAGAGCAGCTGACCTGAGAAATAAGAAATAAGCTAAGCTGGAAACCTGGACCCTCCGAATGCGTGAAGTACCCTCAGAAGGTCTACTAGAAGATGTACGTAGAAGACTACTACAGATCAGCTGATCTACACCACAGCAACAGTGATCCTGGAGCCGGACCGTCTTTGAAGACTCCGTAAATCTCCGTATAATAATATATATCTACGGGAACGAGAAAGGAGAAAGATAAAAATAATTTAATAATAAGAGAAAAATAGAATAGTTCTCGTCATTAGTGAACGTGTGTATCGTGGACAGTAATCAATAGAGTGTTGTTATTATAACGTCTAAAAAGTCTGTCGATAAATCAATAAGAAAATAAATGAAGTCGTTTTCGCGAACAGGGGCCGGACCGACTGTAGGGGGCGTGGCCAGAGACAGCCTGCTGACCATATATTTTATATATTTATATTTATATTATATTTTATATAATTTATATTATTTTATATTTCCTGTCTTAAAATGTAAGGGATACTGGAGCCTGGTTGCGGTGGTGGGATGGCTCACGGCGGGTGCCGGAAAATTTCCTTTATTTTCAAATCCAAACCTTGACAGGTATGCTGCTGTTCCAAATCATGGGTGCATGTTACAAGTGCGGAACATATTTTAACTTAGTACTAACTTAGCATCATATTTGATCTGATTCGACTGAATATCCCAGGTTTCCATCTCTCATGCATCTGGTGTGACGGGAACGAGAAAGGAGAAAGCAGAGAACAAGAACAAGATTTGTAAATGGGACCCCCGGCATGAAAAATAGAATAGTTCTCGTCATTAGTGAACATGTGTCTCGTCATTGTGTATCATGGACAGTAAGAGGGGGTTGTTATTATAACGTCTAAAAAGTCTGTCGATAAATCAATAAGAAAATAAATGTGATTTGAAAATAAAGGAAATTTTCCGGCACCCGCCGTGAGCCATCCCACCACCGCAACCAGGCTCCAGTATCCCTTACATTTTAAGACAGGAAATATAAAATAATATAAATTATATAAAATATAATATAAATATAAATATAAATATATAAAATATATAAAATATATTTTTGGCCACAACCGGGATTCGAACCCCGGTCTCCCGTGTGAAAGGCGGCGATCTTACCACTACACTATCCAGCAACTATATAATATAAGGGAGATTTACGGGAAAATACTAATACGGGAGGACGGCGGGAAAGAGAAGTAAAATACGGTAGTTTCCCGGCCAAAACGGGAGACTTGACAGCTATGGCTGTCTCTGGCCACGCCCCCTACAGTCGGTCCGGCCCCTGTTCGCGTGTTCGCGAAAACGACTTCATTTATTTTCTTATTGATTTATCGACAGACTTTTTAGACGTTATAATAACAACACTCTATTGATCCCCCTCTTACTGTCCATGATACACAATGACGAGACATGGCCAGAGACAGCCTGCTGACCATCAAAAGAAAACAACTGGATGTGCATGTCAGGTATTGGGTGAATTATGAGAATGGCTCTCGAGTGCAGTCCTGGTTCTGGGATCACAGTACATGAGCCACTCCACCGCTGAAGACTTACTGGAGAAGTTTAAGGTAAGCCATTCAATAACATTTAAACTCATTAACGAACCCATGATTTTTAAATATCCATGGTTTATCTTTACATGTGTTTAAATGGGAGAACCATATTTATTGGTAAGCATATTTTAAAGATTTTATTGCTGCTTCATGGCTTTTGCTGCAAAAAAAATAGTTCATTGAGGAAATAGAATGTTTAAGTGTTGTGTAGCAACATGTACAGCTGTTGTACAGGCAAAAACTCTGGCTCAGTCCAAAGGAGGTGGATATAGGAATGGCTGTCATCAAGGTGGGACTTCTGTGAATTCACTGGTATCTTTACATACAAATGTATCAAACAATTGTGAAGTAAAAAATATGTGAATAACATGGAGTTTGAGCTGGTTTGATATGTACAGCTGAGGTAGTGTTAACCTTGGGCTGAGTGTGCAGAAAGATTCTGGAAATTTGACAAACCATCTTTTTGTCAGAGACAGTCAGGAGCCAAAGGCAGTGGAAGTGACCTTGGTGTCCTTCAGATTAAAAAAAATTGCCAGATTGTGCTCTCAAAAATGTGCAAAAAGGCCTTGGATAAATGCCCTCTGAAGTACTCGATTGTACATGAGATGACGTGCTTGGACCCAAACAAAATGCACACCAGCCAGATAACTGCCAGCAGAAAAGGAGAAATCTCATGCAGAAGTTTGCGCAGGAGAATCGGTTGGCAGGCAGGATATCTGCTGGTAAATCATAGGATAAGAATAGGATAGTTCAGAATATTATTTTTAAATTATGCTTTTCTTTTTTCACATCTAACTGAATCAGGGACGGATTACAAACCGGGTTAGCGGGGCCGCTGCCCAGGGGCCCTTGGGGTGCAGGGGGCCCGTGGGCCCCAAGCCCAAAACAATTTGCAACGCTTATCAGCAATGTATTTTCGTTTGTCTATTTTAGAGGGCCTACATTCTTTGATCCTCTGCCTACAAGGTCCCCTGACCCTATAGGGAGGGTGTTTGGCTGCCAAGGGCCCTTGACTTGTGGTGGTTGTGGTGGTGGTGCAGGTGGTGGTGGTGGGGGGGGGCCTCGCGAACGTTTTACCCAGGGGCCCACACAACCCATAATCCGTCCCTGAACTGAATAGTGTTAACACGTAGATTTTAGCAGTATTTAGAAGACCGACTCTTGGTGTTTGAAAAGAAGCATCAGCCCAGTTATATTTTCTTTGATGAGCCTAGAGATATCTCAAGATTAAATTAAAATGATTGCACATTTATGGTATCATAGGAAAATTGGGTTATAAATCACTTTCCTATTCTACATGTGATTCTGTGTATTGACATTGTTGATCTGCATCTAATCTACTGTAATTAATGTAATTACAGGTGATGCAATATCCCAGCAGTCTGATAATCACCTGCACAATGAGGCAAAAGGCTTGGATTTTATATCCTTCATTCCTTCAGCACCATCCAAAGTTGATGTCTTTTTACATCAAAAAGTTAGTGGGCCTTATCCTGACCTCTGGATGTTCTGCAAGAACTTGCTGCTGCTGTCCTATGGGCAAGCCGAAGTGGAACGAATAGAGGTGGAGACCTGCAACTTATCAGAGGAAACAGTTGTTGCACAGAGGCTTATATGCGACCATGTCAGAGTGTGTGGGGGAGCAACCAAAGCGCCTCTGACCAAAGGTGAAAGATGAGCGAAAAGCAAAAAAGAAAACTTGAGGAACTCAAGAGGAAGAGAGTCTCACTGGAAAGTGTATGTGAGAGTTTACAAAAGGATGCTGAGCACATGGCAGAGGAAGCAGAGAGTGCTGCTGGAACCAAAAGGGCAACATTACTTACCAAGTCCAATACTCTGAGCCGACGAGCGAAGGAGGAGAAAGAGCAGTTGGTGGTCTTAAATGCAGATACTGAAGAATAGGCTACTGAACTGTGACTCCTAACACATCAAGAGTGAATCGGTGGAAACAAAAATATTTAGGTTCTTTGCATTTTTGGAGTATTTTACTTTCTGTGCCTGTTTGTACATTGTTCACAGCCATAATACTTTATAATTACAAGGTAGTTTTATGTTAGAGCTCTTGCTCCAATAAATATGTGCCTTGTAATTAACTAAATTCTAGGCTATTCAGTTTTTTTTGCCCTCGTGATGGTCGTGGGTTGTGAAAAAAGCCTTCTTCTTAGGGGTACCGCTGGGGCCAGCCGGGCGTATGTCGTGGCTTCAGTGAGTACTTATGTTTGTCATGCTGCCTGTGTACTTTATAGCGGCACAACATATTTCTGCAAATTGCATGCGTCAAATTGTCTGTCTCTCTTAAAAAATATGAAGTGTCACCAAAATTTTAAACGGGGAATCAATCTCAATGAAAAATATTCGTCAAGTAACGTTTCTAAAATAATATAGACATACTAATAATTATATATTAATAAATCGGATGAACGATGCATCCCAAATTGTATCCGCTGCGCACTTCTTAATCAGGGCAATCGCATCGTGGAGGTTTCTGCAGACGCCCAAAAAGACTTACTTAAGAAAACTGTTGCATGATAATTTGTACCATTTTCAAGGGTGGGGGGCGTGCAGTAGATGCCCCCTTTATTTTTGTGCTTCTGCCGTTCAAACCGAGCAGCACTGAGTTTGTCATGGCACCTGACGCCAAATCTACTGCTTAGCTGCTACAGACAGAACTATCTTCAAATCACCACTAGGGGGTGTCAATGCTGCAGCTTCGTTCTATGGTTGATCTTTTTCAAAGACAGTTTTTTTTCTCTCTCTCCACATAATCAACTTAACTGATTAGCGTGCTTTCATAGTAATGGTTTTTAATCCGTGTTAATCTTCTGAACAATGACTAGTAAAGGTTCTATGAGGTTGTCCTACTTACTATGGATTTTAAGTTTTTTATCAAGGTGTTAAAACGTACCACAGTTGCCAGTCCTGTGTTTTATGTCTAGCAATTTGTACAGTTTCTTCAGTATAAACACATGCCATGATCTGTGAGAATCTCCTCCAGAACTCTGCATTTCCTCAAGATCTTTTTGTAATATTGCATCATGGCACTGCTCAGAACAACACAGATGGTGCATAACAACACAAGGGAGTACAAGACAACATGGTGCAGAAACAGTGCGATACAAAGCAGGACAAAACTGGATGATACGTGGTCAGTGGTGGATAAAGTGCAGTAACAGCTGTACAGTGCAGCTGCCGTGGAAATGACTGTTACAGGGGATGCAAAAGCTGCAGGTTTGAATTGTTTGGCGAATGAAGCTGTTCATGAATCTGCTAGTCAGTGTTTGTGGATGGTGGTCAGAGTCCTGGATTATAGACTGAACCTTGTTACTGTGGCAGTTAAAGTACAGCTGGTCAATGGAGGGCAGTTCAGTGCGAATGATGTTCTTAACAGACTTCGCAATGTACTGCCTTCCTGTCATGTGGCTCCACCATACCATAGTACTACTGTAAGAACTAGGGATGTAACGATACATTCAACTCACCATTTGATACGATTCACGATTCTGAGTTCACGATACAATTTTCTCATTTTTTGCAGAATGAGCTGCAGACAAATATATTCAAAAATATTCTTATATTTATCTTTCTGAACTGTTGACACTGTTGTGAACAGTGCAACTGAATTTGAATAAAATACTGTTGAAAAAAATCCCAAATCAAAATAAGTAAATAAAAAAAAATAAATCAAATAAATAAGCTAAGGTTTGCATGTGCAGCTTTTTAGCGTGCTTTGCCCTTTTAATAATCTTCACTCAGCTCACGGTGGTGCCAGTGGACCTGTTTGTGTATGTTATCAGTCTATTACAATGTTTGCATGCAGTTTATGTCTTGTCTGTGCTTTTCTCGCTGTTTCCTCCTCGTTTGTGATTACCGGAAAGCTAATATGCTGCCACACCGCCAATTGAAGATCGGGCGGTGCGTCCATCCATCCATTTTCTGAAACCACTTAATCCCAACTGGGATCGCGGGGGAGACCGGAGCCTATCCCGGGAACAAGGGGCGCAGACAGGAACCAAGCCCAGGCAGTCACCTACACACCGCAGGTCGCACACACTCACACAACTACAGGGCCAATTTAGACTCACCAGTCAACCTATCCTGCATGCTTTTGGACCGTGGGAGGAACCTGGAGTCCCCGGCGAAAACGGGGAGAGCATGCGAACTCCACACAGAAAGGGCCCTGGACCGAAGCCAGCACTAACCACTGTGCCGTCCTCAGTTTCAAATTCATTCATCATCTCGCGTTCGCTCAAAACCAAAAACTGACGTACGATGTCGACGTGATACGCAGTGACATCTGACGTCAAACTCACATTGTGAAATCAAATGTAATATTACACCAGTTTTTCTGTTAAAGTACTGTGAAGTACTCCTACAATAGTGATTCATTTTCCACATCAGCCGGTTTAAATCTTCATGCATTTGCACCGATTTTTAACTGATTTGTGATTCATCATTACATGCCAGGGCCAGCAGCTCTGCATGGCTCGACCCTCATAAACATTCTCCACACATGCTGTTCAGGCAGTGGCCACAGAAATTCCCCCAGTGAACTTTATGCTTTCTGTCGGAGAGTATGCTGTGTTCTGGCCTTAAACCCTGCATACTACTTTGCAGACTTTGATCCTCTTAACAACAATTGGCATTTCTGGTGGCTGAATATCCATCCATCCGTCATCCAACTGCATGCTTAAAAGCTGTGAATAATAGTAATAATTCTTAAAATTGCAACTATCTAGAATTTCAGCCTAGTTACTCAGCTAAATTACTATTTAAACCTAGAATAATTTCTATAAGGGGCGGCATGGTGGTGCAGTGGTTAGCACTGTCGCCTCACACCTCTGGGACCCGGGTTCGTGTCTCCGCCTGGGTCACATGTGTGTGGAGTTTGCATGTTCTCCCCATGTCGTTGTGGGGTTTCCTCTGGGTACTCCGGTTTCCCCCCACAGTCCAAAAACATGCTGGGGCTAATTGGAGTTGCTGAATTGCCCGTAGGTGTGTGTGTGTGAGTGGATGGTGTGTGAGTGTGCCCTGCGATGGGCTGGCCCCCCATCCTGGGTTGTTCCCTGCCTCGTGCCCATTGATTCTGGGATAGGCTCCGGACCCCCCGCGACCCAATAGGATAAGCGGTTTGGAAAATGGATGGATGGATAATTTCTATATGTGTGATAGAATCAAAAAATATTTTGTTTTACATATAAATCTTCACAAGGTGTATTACACATGGTATTCCCCAGACACCGCCACCCCAACAGATGCTTTGTTTGTTAAGACAATAGCTCAGAAAGTGGTTGATCGATCTTTTGCAGCTTTTACCAAGGTTTGTACAAGCCAAAATTAAATTTTGAAACGGATCCCTGCCACACCCTGCCCTCCTGAACCTCCCGTTTCCTCCCTAGTGTGGTATAACGTGCCATGCCTGTTCCGCGTTTGTTTTACCTCTCCTTCCTGCCCTTGTGTTACTCATTTCAGGTGCCTCTAGTTTGCTCCCTGCTTAGCCTTGTATAAATGTGCTTCTCAGTCCTGCCTTTAATGTTGCTGCTGCTGTTTGCCTGTGTGTTCTTCCCTGCTTATGATTCCCCCGTGATCCAGTTGTGATCCAGTTGTCTTCATATCATGTATTCACATTCCTCAGCTGAGAGTGAACAAAGTTCTGTGGAAAGTATCTGACTACAGATAGACTTTCACCCAGTTCTCTGCGGGAGCTCTGATTACAGAGTGACTCCCCGACTACTTCTGAAGCCCTTCCTTAAGTATCCAGACCAGGTGATGGCATGTTTCTGAAGACTGACTAATTTCGGTCAATGGTTAATTTTAGGGGCATTGCTGACCTTGGTTCTCAAGTCCCCAGCCAATCAGATCACTTTAGGGGGTGGTTGTAATTCCCTTGTTCTACCATGAGAGAATCTCTCTCAGTTTGGTGGGTTGAGCCGAAGTTTCTGTATTTCTCTTAGGAAAAGCTATACTGCCTTAAATCTGAGAGTATAATACTCCTCGTCTCATGCCTATTCAAACGAGACCAAACATGCGTGTATTTGTCCCTAACATCTATGTGTGCTGAGTTATCCTGTTTATAGTGGAAAAGGTGTCTGTGTCTGGAGGCTGACAGCTGTTGTTGCTGTGGATTGATTGTGGAACTCTGGTCACTCCGGGGGTGAAAGGTCTTGCTTTTTCTGTGCTGCTCCAGTTATTCCTATCCAGTCTCTCAGGAGCCGGCAGGCCTTTGCCTTCCTTAAAAGGGGTGGTTTGACGAGTTGAGTCCAGTCTTGCCTGGGCCAGCGGAGCTCTGAAATAGACTGATGCAGGCTGATCAGAGTTGGGGCCTGCAGGACCTATAAGTTTTATGTCCTTACAGAATGTAAGTGGCATCATACTAAACTAGTGGTGTTCGAACTAGCATGGAAAGAGGCTATGGGTAGCTACAAAAAGGCTCTTAGTGCCGCCAAATCATCTAGTATCTATCAGAACTAATTGAAATAAACAAAAATAATCCTAGATTCCTATTTACTATGGTGTCCAAGCTGACTAATAACCAGACCACTGGTTATTTTCCAGTGACGACTTTATGAAACTTTTTGACCAAAAATATGCTCAATTAAACAGAACATTTTGAATATTGAATATTGGTTAACCAGTCAGAACTGATGTACTTAATTTTATCTTCAAATTCATCTACTTGTATGCTAGACCCTGTTCCATCAAAATTATTCAGCGATGCTCCCAGCATTGATTGAACCGCTACTAGCAATAGTTAAACTAAAACATATAATCATATTACCCCAATTTTATCTTCACTGCACTGGCTGCCAGTTAGATTTCGTGTTGACTACAAAACACTGCTCTTAACCTATAAAGCTGTAAATGGTCTTGCACCGCAGTATGTGAGTGACCTCATTTGCGTTCCGAATCATACACTTAGATGACGAGATGGAGGTATTCTATCCGTACCCAGAATAAAGAACATTACCTTTGGGGGAAGAGCATTTGCTCATAAAGCACCACAGCTATGGAATAAACTTCCTATTAGTGTTCGGAACTCAGACACAATCTCTGCTTTTAAGTCAAGGCTTAAGATGTACCTCTTTCGCCAGTCTTTTGGATAGTTAAATCTTCTTTTCTAAGGTGAATGGGAAATCTGGAGGTTCATAGTTATTTGAGATTGAAGGGGAAAGGGGGGATTGGTGCTGTCGTCCTGCCACTCTCGCCGATCACTTAAGCTGTGGATGGGAGGTGGCTTGACGCCAAAACCTCTGTAAACCCTCATGCCTGTGCTTCCTTCCAGGTCACTCTTTTAGGCAGGCTGTCATAGTTGCTTTAGTCCTGCCGGTTAGGTGTAGGGCAATAACTCTTCTCCATCTTCTCTTTTTCGAGCTGATACCGAGCCGACTACACCGTGTGAACCCGCACCTGGACTCCTGGATATAACTACATGAAACCAACTGGGACTTTATAACTATATGAACTCTAATGAATGTCAATGTAAATGCAGTTTCATGCTCCTTGGTCGCCCAGAGGAGGATGGGGTCCCCTTCTGAGTCTAGGTTCCACTCAAGGTTTCTTCCTGCTAGAGGGAGTTTCCTTGCCACTGTCGCCTCAGGCTTGCTTGGTGGGGTTCTGGCCGGTTAAATGTAAAGTGCTTTGTGACAATGCATGTCGTTAAAAGCGCTATATAAATAAAATTGAATTGAATTGAAGTGCTTCCTCAGATTCATTTTTAAATGTTCTCCAGCTAATTTCCACTATGGCCACGAGTTCTAGTATTTTAAATTAATATTGAAATGGTCATTTGGCTGAACAGCATCCCGACCTGTTAGAATCTTATATACCTGGATCATGTCCCCCCATAGTCTCCTTTGCTTGAGGCTAAACAGATTCAGCTCAGCGAACCTCTCCTCATAAGACATTCCTCTAAGTGCAGGAATCATTCTAGTCATCCTACGTTGCACCTTTTCCAAGGCAGCAATGTCCTTCTGAAGGTATGGTGACCAAACCTGCACACAGTATTCTAGGTGGGATCTTACCAAGGAATTATATAATCGTAGCATCACTTCTCTTGACTTACATCTCTAGGTGTGTGGAGTTTAATCCAACATCCTTTTGCCTTTTTTTAATGCTTCCCCACACTGGCAAGAGTGGGACATGGAAGTATCAACATACACACCGAGATCTTTCTCGTAATCAGCTACCTTTATTTCAGTGGAACCCATAAAATATCTGTACTTTACTATATTTACTATATTTCTGCTCCCTGCATGGATTACCTTATATTTATCTATGTTAAATTTCATCTGCCACGTATGAGCCCAGTCGCTAATTAAATCCAGATCCTGTTGTAGCCTCTCTGGACATGAGACATGATCTAACATCAATCAGAAGATACCACACCAGCAGATAATGATTTCTGGAATAGTAAAGTTAAAGGTTGGCTAATAATACCCCTCATCTCTTTTAAAACTATAGATAAGATGCCATCAGGGCCTTGCGATTTATTTATTTTGAGCTTAGCTAGGCTTTGTACCACATCAGCCTCAGTTATACATATATTGGTCATAGACATCGTTGTATTTGTACTAAATGGTGGTAAGCTATTCTACTGTGAACAGCCATTGTAAAATAATCATTAAACTCATTTATATCAATTTCATTTTCAATTATAAGGCCCTTACTATCCTGCAAATGAGTGATTTTCAGCTTTTAGAGCTCTTTCGGAGTTAAAATATTGGAAGAAACTTTTAACGTCATCCTTATAACTGTTATTAACTAAACCTGTAGACTTAGATACTCCTGCTTTATTTTGAAATCATTAGTTAATTTCCATTTGTGGAAGAAAGCCCTTTTGCTCCTGACTTTATTCTTAATTTTCGTAGTAAACCACCTGTGACATCGCGTGCTGGACGAACAGGCAGGAAGCGAGGAATCAAGGATCCGGGAAACGGAGAGTCGGGAATGAGGGTTTATTGATGAAAACAGGTACCAACAGCGAGAGATTTCAATGACAGGACTGGGGAAACAGACTTGAATGTGGACTAAATACACAGGACTACTCAAACTGACAGAAAACAGCTGGTTACAATCGGGGCAGCACACATGGTTAATGAGGGGGCGTGGCACACACGAGGATCGTACAAGCAGGTCATGACACCAGCTTGGTTGCAGTTTCCTAGATTTAGTTTTTCTGGAAACGGGTATGAAGTTCTTTTGCACTTGCAACAATGTGCTTTTAAAAAATTCCCATGCCTCTTCCACAGTATTGCTATTTAACTCCATCCGATTTACAGTTTCTAGTTTCAGTCTCATACCATTGAATTACCCTTCCTAACATTGTATACTTTTGTTTTGGACTTGGTTGAAGACTCAGGCAGCAGGAGTTGCCCCAACGTTGGTATGTCCTTATCCATAAGGGGGAGTAAACGTTCTGGTTTCCCGACCTTATAGATGAAGGAGTTGGGGGATGTTGCCAGTGACCTGCCGGATTCCAGGCAGAACAGGCCTCGCTATGCCACAGCCCTTCAGAGACTGGGCCTTCCGTGCAGAACCTCTGCATCCAAATTAGACCAGTTGTTTAACAAAACCCTAAAATGGGGTTATTTTTGACATGGAACGGGACTTTGATTCAACAACCCATTACTTAGTTGCGGCAAGTACCCAATATCAAGTATAGCTGCAAAGAATCTGCCAGAGATTTTCAGAGAAGTTCCCCAGATGCATGGACTGGACTAAGGTGCGTCAGATTAAACAGGAGCCTGGTAAATTCTGTGAGCCCCACGCCAAGTGACTGATGGAAACATACTCCAGCTACAGTGAGATGGACCCTCCAGCGGACCGAGAGTGGGATTCCCTCTGGGAGCGACAACTCGTGCAGTTGCTGGTGGATGAGCTGCAAACAGACATCAAGAAGGACTTCCAACCTCACAATCATTTACCAAACCACTTCAGGTAACTTGTAAAGATGTAGGTATTGGAGTATTCACACATTCATTTGCAGTGTCCACCTCCTGTCCGGTAAATTTGGCAGGACAAAATTTGAATAACCTATAGGCCAGACTCATGAATGCGGCTGAACGAGTAAAGGTAGAACAGGTGGCCAATCCTGTTATACAGTCCTAGTAGATTGAGAACCACCTGATTGCAACTGTAGTTGGAATCAAGGGCTGAGCAGCATGGTGGCCTGGGGGACAATTATGAAAACACAGACCCACTGATATCCTTAAAACCCACAATCAAAAGAGGAGTCAGGATGGCCAGTGACATGTGCTGGCTAAATGGGGACAACAAAGAGAGAACAGAACAAGGCAGGGAGGGATTCTGACACAGGTGCCATGCTACTTTGTTTAAATATGCTGTAATGTTTTAGTGCAAGCCTTAGACAATGGAATCTCTGAATGACGCCGCAGTCTGGCTCTTTCTGAAGGTCCTATACTGTAACCGTCCTGAGAAGTTGTTTGCATGCACTTGCTGCCTTGACACTTGTTGATGTGCGTGTGCCCTGCTCGAGCAGTAAAGGGGAGATCACATGCAGAGCTGATTTTCTGTAGTTCCTTAGAATAAAAATAGAATATTCTCTTCAAATAGGAACACATGCTGCGTTTGATTATTTCACTCCAACTCGGACAAAAACGTCACGAAAAACATCACTTCCCATTAGAAACGCCTCTTTTATGACGTTAATGTCTGACAGAATCTTCTTGTCCGAGTTGCCCCTGTGACGTAATTTCAACATGGCGGCTTACACACTCAACATTAATTCTATTTTACAAATCCTTAAAAATGTTTATTTTGTTAAATTTATTATTATCCCATCCATCCATTTTCCAAACTGCTTATCCTACTGGGTCACGGGGGGTCCGGAGCCTATCCCGGAAGCAATGGGCACGAGGCTGGGAACAACCCAGGATGGGGGGCCAGCCCATCGCAGGGCACACTCACACACACCATGCACTCTCACATGCATTCCTACGGGCAATTTAGCAAGTCCAATTAGCCTCAGCATGTTTTTGGACTGTGGGGGGGAACCGGAGTACCCGGAGGAAACCCCACGACGACATGGGGAGAACATGCAAACTCCACACACATGTGACCCAGGCGGAGATTTGAACCTGGGTCCCAGAGGTGTGAGGCAACAGTGCTAACCAGTGCACGACCATACCGCCCATTTATTATTATTATTATTTATAATTATTAGTAATTATTAATGTAATTGCACGTGTTCGATTTAGAGAATACCATATTGTGACCGTAAACAGTATCCTAACATGCAATATCAGATTTTTACCAGACTTGTTAGTGTTTTTGGTTTGTTTGTAGTTTGTTTGCCTCTCGAAAAAAGAATATCGCTATGAATGTACTAAAATACTTTATAAAGCTTTTAATGTGGTTTGACTAGTTCCTGTTTCTTGTTTATTTGTCTGAAATAATAATCTTACTCCATAACTGCTAAAATATAAAGCAACAACACAGCAGCGTATTCATGGAGGCAGCCATGTTTGTTCCGAGTTGTGCTAGCTTGAACGGGAGATTGTTGGATGTGATGTCACCCAATTTGGAATTTCCAAGTTCCGAGAGAAAAACGAACGCACCACAAGACTCTGGCTGGAAATTTCTACAATAGAGCCATTTAGTTATTTCTAGAAAAATATTTAGAGCCAATGACCTGATGTCATTGTAACACAGGTCACTGTCCGTGGTGCTGAATTCTCTACTTGATGGGCTGGTGCTGAATGAATATGACAGCTGGCCAACATGTCTGTGTGCTTCCACTGACTGGCACCCAGACATATAATGACTTTTAACAATGAGGAGGGAAACGTCCAGACAGGAAATTAGTCAACAGTAATTAGTAATCACATATAGTTCTCATTTATCATGATGTAAAATTCAAAAACCTTTTTTTTATTATTAAGGGATAAATGTAATTGAGTTTTAATGTATCCTTTCCGCTCTTAAAATCGCAAATTATTTCTGACTATTAATCTGCACATTTTAATAATTTCATTAATATTACCTAATTGGTTTGTCTTTTTTATTAAATTTTAAAACTAGCTGTACAATTGTTGATGTTGTTGCTGTTCTGAATGTCATTGGCCTGTTGCCTTACGTCTGTCTAAACATGAGTGAGGGGATGGATGCACTATTCTATGGGGGCCTCTGTAGAGAATAAATGATCCTAATTTTATATTGAGAGAGATGGTTAATTCCTTTTTAATCCATACTGCGTTCAGAGCCCCTGTTCTGCCGTTGATCACTGCTGCATATCATCCCCAAACCAATGGCCTGGATGAGAAAACGAATGATGACATAAAATGGTAAGTCTGTTTTTGAGGTTGTTTTAGAACTGTGTGAGACAGGCTCTATTCTTTTAACATTACATCAGGAATTACTGATATTATTGACAATCAATCCCTTAATATACAGTATCTCACAAAAGTGAGTACACCCCACACATTTTTGTAAATATTTTATTATATCTTTTCAAGGGACAACGTTAAAGATATGAAACTCTGATAGAATGTAAAGTAATCAGTGTACAGCTTGTATAATGGTGTAAATTTGATGTCCCCTCAAAATAACTCAACACACAGCCATTAATGTCTGAACTGCTGGCAACAAAAGTGAGATTAAAAATGATTTGTGGCAAGATCGGATCATGTGTGTTGAAGAGTTTCTTATGACTGACAAGTAGTTATTTAAAAACATATCTTGAAACAGCAAATTACATTGTTCTTAATGCTTTTAGAAAATGACTCTTTATAATGATCTGTGAATAATAATAATTTGCTATGAATGTTTTTCCACTTCAGCTTTCCACAATTATTCTTCCCGATGAGAAAAGCTACGGCACGTTTTTTGATGAAAAAAATAAAGTAGTTGAGACAATAAGCAACAACAGCTGAAAACATCTCCTAGTAACAGGAAAAACAGAAGCAGGCATGTGGTAAACGAATACAAAAGAGGTACCAAAACACAGTTTATCATGTTGGAGATGAGGCGCTTCTGTTCAACATGAGGAAGCGGGGACGGAAAGGAGGAAGAACGGAACCGGATTTTACCGGACCTTATGTCATCCAGGCAATATGTGGCAAGCTGGTTACACTGTCTAATTCTGAAGGGGCAACTTTAAAGAACAAATACAATGTAAACCACATACAGAAGGAGCCAAACTGATGTCCCAAGTCAGGAATCACACAAGGTGCCAGAAGAGTATAAGACCAGTAAACCTCCCTCTAGCGCAGAGCTTCTGACAATCGAGAAGGATGCTGACAGTTGAAAAAAAACTCATGTCTGTGTGTTATGAAAGAATATCAATAAATGTTTCCGAAAGGGGATGACTCATTTGGTAATTATTTACGGCTTATGTTATGGCTGCCAATTTACAGTCTTTACTGAAGTCTGACTTCTTTTGAGTCACCTTTAATATAGATTGGACACTCTCTATGCAATGTGCAATACTTACATAGATGGTAAATGTTTACCTGCTTGCACAGATGGATGATTAGGTAATTAGTGTAAGTGTGTGTGTGTGTTCAATCGCATGTATGTCCAAGGTCCATAGTAAATAATATACACTGATCAAGAGATGCCCGAAAGTGGATAAAAGAGGACATTAGTGGGTGCATCACTTAGTGTAACGCGTGCAGGAAAATGAGCAGGACTGCAAGCCATATAATGACCCTTGTCTAGCTCTTAATACAGTATGCATACAGTGATGTATCTACAATGGACAGCTACTATGAGCAGATAGCACAGTACAGGTGCTTATAAGATCTGTATGCTATTTCCATCCATCCATCCATTGTCCAAACCGCTTATCCTACTGGGTCGTGGGGGGTCTGGAGCCTATCCCGGAAGCAATGGGCACGAGGCAGGGAACAACCCAGGATGGGGAGCCAGCCCATCACAGGGCACACTCACACACTATTCACTCATACATGCATACCTACGGGCAATTTAGTAACTCCAGTTAGCCTCAGCATCCATCCATCCATCCATTGTCCAAACCGCTTATCCTACTGGGTCACAGGGGGTCCGGAGTCTATCCCGGAATCAATGGGCACGAGGCAGGGAAGAACCCAGGATGGGGGGCCAGCCCATCACAGCTCACACTCACACACCATTCACTCACACATGCACACCTACGGGCAATTCAGCAACTCCAATTAGCCTCAGCATGTTTTTGGACTGTGGGGGGAAACCGGAGTACCCGGAGGAAACCCCACGACGACACGGGGAGAACATGCAAACTCCACACCCATGTGACCCAGGCAGAGACTCGAACCCGGGTCCCAGAGGTGTGAGGCAACAGTGCTAACCACTGCACCACCATGCCGCCCCCTGTATGCTATTTCATTCTATAAAAAGAAACTTACTGTACTGTACAATAAAGTATTTCACCACTGCTTCTTCCTCAGCTCCCACTGTTTGCTAGCACATGCATCTTTTGATTTCTTAGTGCAATCTGTGCTTTATTTTTTTTTTGTGAAATGTAAGTGCAGTATCTGTTTATTAAGTGCTGTGGTTTAATATGTACATTATTATTTCAGTACTGTGTATACTGTCCTTAATGTCTTGCCTCTCTCGTATAACTTGAGATACGCCCAAATTGACTTGCAACAAGTGGTCCTGGTTCCAAATGCGGAAGGCGATGGATACCTGTATTTTATATGCTGTAGTGTGCTGGGTGTCAGACATTGCAATGCACCTTGCTTTGATCTTGACCTGTTAGATCAGAGGGAGGTAATCTTATCCAGAAAGGGCCACTGTGTATGATGGTTTTCACTGCAACTCTCTGAACAGCGAACCTAACAGTTATCCCAATACCTTGATCTTGCTAGCATATTTAAATGTGTACCTATTCAGGAATAGAGTGGTGAAGGCATTCAGAGGAGGACTGATGATTATCAGAGGGAACAAAGGGGCTGGGTACTTGTCAGTATCCAGTAGAACCACCAGACTCCTACACTGAATGGTTCTGGATGTGGCACAGACGTTAATCCCTCTGTATTAGGGGATCCGTCTCCAGTTTGTACTCTTCTAGTTAATAGGTAGATTATCAGGCAGTTTTTCACCCTAGTCCAGTACTCATTGACAGCCTAATACACCGTGTTTCAGTTTGTCTTGATAGTCAATACATGTCACAGGATGTACATTACTCTGATGGGCAGGCCCTCTTACATATGATGGAAATTGCAATACCTACTTTTGGCCACGAGATGGCAGCAAGAAAATAGAAAAATTATTTTCCCACGGTCTACTAGCAGCTTTTAGATGTTAATTCTTCATAAAAATAATTTGACTTGATCCAATGTATTTTTAATACAAACAATTACCACACAAAGCTGCTAGTTTCCTCCGGTTTCCCCCCACAGTCCAAAAACATGCTGAGGCTAATTGGAGTAGCTAAATTTACCGTAGGTGTGCATGTGTGAGTGAATGGTGTGTGAGTGTGAGCTGTGATGGGCTGGCCCCCCATCCTGGGTTCTTCCCTGCCTCGTGCCCATTGATTCCGGGATAGACTCCGGACCCCCTGTGACCCAGTAGGATAAGCGGTTTGGACAATGGATGGATGGAAATAGCATACAGATTAAGCACCTGTACTGTGCTATCTGCTTATAGTAGCTGTCCATTGTAGATACATCACTGTATGCATACTGTATTAAGAGCTAGATAAGGACAGTGGGTCATTATATGGCTTGCAGTCCTGCTCATTTTCCTGCACCCGTTACACTAAGTGATACACCCACTAATGTCCTCTTTCATCCACTTTCAGGCATCTCTTGATCAGTGTATATTACTTACTATGGACCTTGGACATACATGCGATTGGACACACACACACACACACACACACTTACACTAATTACCTAATCAACCATCTGTGCAAGCAAGTAAACATGTACCATCTATATAAGTATTGTACATAGCATAGAGAGTGTCCAATCTATATTAAAGGTGACTCGAAAGAAGTCAGACTTTAGTAAAGACTGTAAATTTCTCAGCCATAACATAAGCCGTAAATAATTACCAAATGAGTCATCCCCTTTCGGAAACATTTATTGATATTCTTTCATAACACACAGACATGAGTTTTTTTTCAACTGTCAGCATCCGATCCAAACGGGATTCCCATTTCCTTTCTGTGGGATCCAACAGAACACGGGCTGACCATCAGTCAACATGTCTTCAACCATGCAGGACAGGACCCAGTCCAGGCCAAACCTCACGGTGCTGGTGTTAATAAAAAAAATGTAAGGAACATGCAGCTGCAGCTCACACACAAACACAGTCCACAGCATCCAGAAAAAGGTCAGGCCTTTTTCTTCTTTAGCTGACTCCGCCCAGACCTCGCCCCCTTTCTGGGCGCCTCGCACTATGCCTTTGAACTGGCCCTGCAGCTTGGCCCGTTTCCTGTTTCCCAATGCAAGTCATAAGATTCACCCGTAAATGATATTTTGAATCGGAACGATATTTATTACTATTGTTTAGATTAAATATATAACGGTTTAATGATTGAATATAACTTGATATTGTTGTTTGTGTTGTTTAGTTTGAGGTTCTAGTTTCTGTCTTTATCCGCTTTCGTTTCAGTAGGCAGCTGGTTCATCCCAGGCTCAGGGTCTCTCTGCTCTTCATCAAACCCACACCCCCAGTTTGGGAGCACCCTCTCCCTCTCCTCCCCCCACGGCTGTGACTGTTACTCCTCCTTGAGGAGTAACTGCTCCGCCCCCTATCCCAGCCCCTATACCCACAGGAGTGCATCACCCAGTGAGCCGCCGCCCTGCCTGTCCCCTCACACAAGCACACACTGAAATCATGGTCCTAAGCTCTCTGTGTGGGTCACCACGATAGTACAGCACACCGACGATTACCCTCTGACTGAATCAGAATCAGCTTTATTTGGCCAAGTATGTTCACACATATTGGGAATAGTTAGACATTTAATCAAAATAATTAAGACAAGACATAAACATACAGTTCTGTTGATATGCGACGCATATAACCTCTGCATTCACAGCACTGCTTCAGTTATCGAAGAGCAAATTTCCAAAACTCACTCAGTCCGATAACCTAAAGTAATAAGTCATAATCCTCTTCATACGTTGCAGTAATGGGAATGAAATCTCACTCAGTGTTTATGTAATGGAGCAATGGAATTTCGTGAAATTTCCAAAAGTCCACAGAAATATTTAGAAAAACATTCCTGCAGACTGAGTTTTTGATATTTGCTTTTCAATTAACACAATTTTCTTCAGTCTGAGGTTTAACAGAATTCAGCCATATGCTGTTCAAAAAAAACTACACAGAACAAAAACAGAATGGACTTTACATCTGTCTGAAAGGAAAGTTGACACAGGCTGCAGCAGTGAACAAATCAATCAATGTATTAAAGTTAGGCATTAAGTAACTGGAGGCAGTATATACATAACATGATAACATGCCTTTTCTGTATTGACCATATTAAGGACGCTGTAACACTGCCCACCACATACCTGCTTCATTTATTGTTTTATACTTGCAGCTGCTTATTCAGACAGCTCGTCTACCTGTCTGTCCATGTTGCCCTCCCATGACAACTGGTCCAGCCTACAGGTGCCGTCCCATTCCGGCATGTTACCCATGAGTCATAGCGGCACCTCCGGGAGCAGCTCCAGGTGAGCCCGTGCCTCCCCTCCCCCACCTGTCCCCATGCTGAGTCTCGGGCCCCCGTCTTCCCTCTTGTTCTCGCCTATACCCACATCCTGGCCTGTGTCTGCATCGTCTCACCTCGTTAACAGGACTTTCGCCTTCTTCTGTCCTGATCCATTCAGGCCCATCATTCTGGGACATGCTTTGATTTATTTCGCCATAGTTACTCTTTGTTTTCCTTTGTACTTTGCACTCTACAAGTAAAATGAATAAAAAATAGGCATTATTTTGATATTGTTTTAGTACAGTGACACTAGTATATTTGTTGTTGTTTCCAGGCAACACTGCATGCTGATTTAACGTCTTTCCTTAATCTCCACCCCATTGCTCACACACAGCCAGTATCCCAGTTTGTGGTCAATGAGCTCCTCCTCACTCACCCCAGTCTCCTAGTCCAGTGGAATGTCCAACAGCTTGGGCTCTCAGTTCCTGCGTGTCATGCCCGGCTCGTCCGCTCCTCCTGTGTGCCACGCCCCCTGATTACCCACGTGTTTTCTCCCGATTTGTACCCAGCTGTATCTAGTTAATTTGCTCAGTCCTGTGTATTTCAGTCCGTGTCTTACCTGAGTCCAGTGTCTGTCATTGATGTTTGTATGCGTGAGATGTTTCCCCGTCCGCGCTTCCTAATTAAACTCCCGTTTTTGCCTGTCCGCTTGCTCCTTGCACGCCTTGCCCGCACGATCGCCTGCCTGCTTGTACCCGATCGTGACACTGCGCAGCTCTACAACTCATTACCCAGGGCTCTCGCACCCGGCCACAGTGCCCCTCTCAGGCTCCCCGCTGTATGACAGCACTGCCCCATCGGAAGTTCATGAAGCCTCACAGTACGACGCCTCTCCCCACGCGCGCTTAGCCACCACCGGGACTCCCATCACTCCTCCTTCCCTGTAGGGCGGCGCACTTCCATTATTATTACAGTTTCTACTGTCACTCTGTTGCTTTTCCTGGTGCTGGACTTTTGACAGATAAATACATTATTTGTTGCATTCAGTGACAAAAGATTGGTCTGTTTAACACCCTCAGTCTCCACCCTATGAGCCCCTTGTTGGCGGCAGAATCAGGAAGATGTCGGAGAAAGCAGAGGTAAAGTGAATAGTCACCTCGACAATAATGTGGAAACCGCTAATGGTGATCATGCCTGTGTGGGTGAAATGGATCACCACAGTATAAGCGGATGATGATTATAGACGATTTTTCCCTTTTTCTTTATGTCTGTTTACCATCTAATAGGCATTTTTTTTCTTTGGGATGCGTCTAGGTCAGATACGACCAAAATATTTTTCTCATTTCAGAAGTGAAAAAAAATATTGCTCTCAGATTCTGTTCAGTTGTAGTTTTTTAAAATAATGTACCTTGATTTGTGTTTGTTTAAAATGCCATTACCTGTTGCTTACTGGGCCGCTGAAAATGTCTGGCCCAGCTAAATTTCTTGGTTTAAAAATCTGGCCCAACTACTTTCCAGACCTGGACTAGCCCTACTGAATCATACACTAATGTTATTCTGTTATGTGGGCTGTTGTGATAGGGAGATTTGCTGGATGCTGCACGACGGGTGGTGTCCCTGCTGCAGAATGCCCTGTCTGAAGCAGCACCTAGAGACAGTGAGGGTTGTTGTTATCACCTTAATATTGTATATACGCAATCTGTTATTTCTTAACTAATATAATTGTAAGGTATTCTTCTAATATATTGTGCACAGCCAACAAAAAAGAGAAAAATGCAAAACCAAAGGAAGGCTTTCTTTTCTCTTAAAAGTCTTTTTTCTAAACCAACTGAGAGTCAGTTAGAGGGGTGTTCATTATCAGTATTGTTGCTGGCATTTCTGAAAATGTGCCAATTTTAGTCAAGTGGCTACTTTTCAAATGCAGTCCCTGGCCAAGATGAAGAAAGTTCATGAAGACTACATGATAATATTAAGCACTGACATAACAAACAACATTTTTTACATGCAAAATATACAGGAAATATACACTGCAACAGGCTAGGATAGACAAATAACCAAATACACTTGCAAGCCTGACCACTTTAGACCCCAGATTAGAAAATTGGTGAATGAGCATATATTTTTTCCAAGTTTTGTTTTGCTTTCAAGTTCTCACAAATAAAAAAAAAAAAAGATTTTCCCACTATAGCCAGATCCAGTTTCTGTGGGGGGCGGGGGGGGGGGTGACAATTTGTAGTAATAACTATTTCCTGCTGAAAACCACTGGTAAACTATCCACATGTCTCTGAATATCTGTGAGTCCCGAGACCTCCATGACAGATAGATATAAGTTGCTAGTGTTGATTGGCAGGAAATCTTCTCCAAAGCCCCACCACCACCTCACACCAATCCACCCAGGGTTTACTCCAAATAAATTTGCTGGTAATACAAACCGGATCAACTTGTGGTTTGTGTCCACGTGTACTAGAGACAAAGGCCCTGGTACATTCTGCGTACAACACAGCCAAGACTTGACAACCTTTATATGATGCGCATGGAATCAACCCTATGCATGGAGGCTGCAACTCTTCTCCACCGAACCCTGTAGCCCATTGACTGCAGCCTGCATTGACTATCCTGTAGCCTGCATTTGGTAGATCATTCTTGACAGAAGAAACCAAATTGTCAAGTTCCCTAACACAGAGCTCATACTCTTTTATTCTTCTTAAGATTGTTCTTCTTGAAACACCCATCAGTGTGGCTATGCAAGGCACAGGAAGTTGAGTATGGAGCATTTCTTTCAAACATTGTTCTTCAATCAAAATCTTGGGTCGTCTATTGGTGGCAGCGACTTCCTGTGTGACACATGGGGCTGGACGTTCCAGATGTGCCCTCACAAGGTCAAAGAGCTCTTGCAAAGCCAGGGTGATAGCAGGAGGTACTTCAATGTGATTAGACAGGGCCTGCAGAAGATACAGCTCCTGATGACAAAGGAACTCCAGGTAATCCAAATTTAGTGGAGTCGCGCTGAATCCTATTTCTATTTTATGCAGAAGACTTTCGAGAAGGTGGTATCTGAGCTGTTCACAGAACAAATTATAGTTAATGAGGTGTCAAGATCTTGTCTCTGATCCACACACTAGGCCTACCATTCAAAAGTTTTAATTATGAAAATGAAATGTTTTTGTTTTGTGAGGTGCTTGTTCATGTATGATGATGTAGTGGCTGCTCTGTTTGACCGTGGTAAACCTTTTCACAAACAATATAAGTGAAGAAGTATGACATTAGATCTAAGGACCAGAGTATAATAAAGTTAAATAAAATCCATCAAAAACACTTACTCAGTGGAGATTCCAATGTAGTAGGCAGACAACTTTATGGCTTTAATAATGAGTGTATTTAGCAGCTACAAGGACAAAAGATATTATAAACCTCTCCATTTTAATGCTAATTTAATAAACATTAACAGATAGCACTTAAGGTGGTTTCGCCTATAGTCTGCTAACACTAACCCGAGAACTAATATCTGAGGAGCGTTCTTCCCAGGATTTGAATTTATTAAATTGGCTTTGTGATGTTGTATTAAGAAATTTTATTCACAATGCAATTTACCGTACATTGGCCCATTCTTTTATATACGGTAAGACGAAGCGGGAAATTCGAGCGAGCGAGTGCTGTGCAGACGCGAGCGCGTAGAGGGGATGGGTTTTCAGCACTCGAGCACACGCACGCGCGTGGTTCGACTTTTGGCCCTAATTTAACGGCGAGCGAGTGAGTGAGTGCTGTGCAATCGCGAGCGCGTAGAGAGCATGGATTTTCTGTTTTTATGCGCACGACTTTTGGCACTAATTTAACGCCATAGAAATGTGTGTTTAAAAGGGGAGGAGATCGGGTTGCAGCGCTGGTGTGAGCGGTTTCTCCGGGCAGTTCGCTCGAGGCTAACGTGGCTTTGGGAACGTGGTGTACCCGTCACCCATGCCAGGGAAGAAATCAAAACCGAAATGCTAGGAATATGGACTTCATCTTACGTCAAGCGTTTTCCCCTCCATTGACGCCCATAAAGAAAAGGCTTAAAGTCCATATTCCTAGCATTTCGGTTTTGATTTCTTGTCAGGTAAGTCTTTATGGCCAGATACATTCGCGAGAAATTTGGTGATTTGTGGTGACTGTTTTAATACATTAAGTTGCGTTACGCATTTTCACATTAAGCGTTTTAGAATGTCCCGTGGCAGGTATCCCCTTCTATTGCCCTAGGGAGGGTTGTAACCCTCGTCTGTATATTAATAAAGAATAATCCTTCTATTCCTGTCTCATGTATCTGGACCTCCCCAGCAATTTAACGAAATTTGGTGGCAGCGGTTACAAGTGAACCCGTTTAAGTTTAGCGCTCATACTTCCGTCCATATGTTTAAGACCCACCTTGGCTGACTTAGCTGACATGTCCTGATTTCATAATCTTCAAATTTGTAATCTTTTCTCCTTCATCTAACTCCATGTTTTTAACTTCTTGTCATTTTCTTGCCGTTTGACTCATAGAAAATTATCAGACTTAAATGACACGTCAGCCTGTGCAGACAGCGATTTCAATGTTTTAATAAATTGGCCAGCAGGTGGGGGCAGTGCTCAATTTCATTAATGCCATTCAGAAAACTTTCAGGCTTTATGTCTTAATGAACAGCCTAGAAAAGGACAAAGCATTATATTACTGATGCATACAGCAGATCCCCAACTCAGGCTGTGTTGCATATTCTTAACAGTGCTACAGTATGTTCACACAGCCAGTACAAACAAACTTGCAAGATCTAGACCAGGGGTCACCAACCTTTTTAAAACGGAGAGCTACTTCACGGGTACTGAGCCATACGAAGTTTGATATCAGTTTTAAACGCCCTCCTAAACATGTCTAAACTTCATGCATGATAAACATGTTTTAAATGCTTTTTTATATTCAATTTCAAATCTATATAAATGCAAATGTGATAGATTAGAAACAGGACAAAATAAAATTTTAGATGATGTTCGCTGGTGAGTTGTGCTATTTTATAGAACAGGTCCACGGGCAACTCATGTGGTCATTGGGGGCATCCTTGGGGCACCATGTTGGTGACCCCTTATCTAGACCTACCACATCAGGTAGGAAGGTGCCTATTTCTACCAACTATTCAGACCATCAGACCCAAACCATACATTCAGTCATGCACAGGCACTCCACCAGAGGGCTCTACATTCTGTCCTACATCTGCTCACCTGTTAGACCCACACTCAGTCTCCATCCTGATTTCTACCTACTACTCGGACTATCTCACCAAAACCAGTCCTGTGGCCTGTTCTATGAAGCGGGGTTACTGGCTTATTGGGGAAACTTGTCGGATTTCTTGATCGGGACCTTCAACTGCTCTGCCATAGAGAGCATCCTAACATGCTGCCTTACGGTCTGGTATGCGGGCTGCTGGTGGCCTCCTACCGCTCTGCCATAGAGAGCATCCTAACATACGGCCTTACGGTGTGGTATTCGGGCTGCTGGTGGCCTCTATGACTTTTTTTGTAGACAGTCCATCTGTGTGGTGCTGTTTGCACGAATTGTTTTGGGAAATGCACTTACAGTTTTGCAGATGTTAAGGGTGATTCCAGAAATGCATCAAAGCAACTGAGGAACTGCAATGTCACTGTACAGTTACTTATAATGGGCGCCAATGTAATGTGTAGAGTGGCAAATAAACTGATTCACCATTTACTCTCATGTACATCACTTAAAATGCTTGTTTTAAATGCAAATGTGTGAATGTAAATCTAAGCAGTAAAGCTACAATTTACATTCTGTTTGCATGGTGGAAAGAACATTTAATCTGCCTTTTAAGTGTGATTAGAAGATCTAATGCCTGTGTGCTTGTAATAAGATGGTCGCTGGTTCAAACCCAGCCACAGCACATCTCTGCGTCCTTGAGCGAGGCCCTTAACCCCCAGCTCACTGGGCATCACTATGGGTGGCTGCCCTTCGCAGACAACTTACTCTGTTTACTCTAAAAAAAAGAGAGCAAGTTGAGAGAGAAGTTAAGACAATTTCTCCACAGGGACCAATAAAGTATCAATTATTATTACTGTATGAGAGACTGTCTAATATCAGATAGATAACAGACTCATACTGTGCTGAGCTTGTCTGAGAGAGATGATTAGCAAATGCTCTCCCACAGTATCTCAGCACTCTGTACAAAGAACTTTATATGCTCAGTATCTGCTCCTGTTTATCTAATTGTTCTCATTTTAACTGGATGTTAAGGAGTAAATTAATAAACGTCATGTAAGTGCACATTAAAATGCTTTTTCACTGTTACTTAAGTTCCCATGTGAACAGCCAATCAGATCAGCCTGATGTGTGTCTCTCTGTTTCCTCTCTGTTTCCTGCCCTTTCATCCCGACCACGACCATGATCTCTCACTTAGCAGCAGAGCAGTTTATTCTAAACAGTGGAAGCACAAAAATGTTCAGACTCTTTGGTCTTCTCATTTTCATTAGTAAGGCCCTATAATATAAATAATTTTGGGATTTTAATATTTTCATTTATCTGTATGATGTGATCAGTGGAATTTGGCCATTTAATCTGCATCATAGTTAATAGTTATTTAGATTACTATTATATGTCTTATTTGATTATGATTTTTTTTGTTTTTCTGTTTTTGCAGACACTGCACTGACTACAGATGTTGTTCAGCCCAGTCACCTGATGAGGGTTCAGCTTGGAGACAGTGTGACCCTGACATGCTTCTGTCAAGGAGAAACAACTTTTGTTACTTTGTTTAAGCAAGCTGTTGGTCGGAAGCCCCAGCCCATGGCGAAAGCACTTCTCTACGTACCTGGTGAATTTTACAAGGAATATAAAAGCATAAAACGTTACTCCTTACTGAATGCAGAGGGGAGTTTTAACCTCACTATTTCTAACGTGGAGCCGTCAGATTCTGCAGTGTATTATTGTGCTGCTGTGTTTCTTCATGAGGTCACCTTCGGGAATGGAACCTTTGTCATAATCACAGGTAAATGAGATTCCAACTATTTTCATATTTGCTTTATTATAATGTCAGTAAGATTATTCCCTGCAAAATAATTTTGACAGTTTAGTTGTTTGTCAATATAAAATTAGCAAAGATACCTTATTGTCTGCTTTGTTCCATAAATGTTTTTCTAAACATCAAACAAAAATCATTCATTATTATTATTATTATTATTATTATACAATTTGTTGCATTTTGCTTGCTGTCAGCCAAAAGCCTAACCTTCTCTTTATACAGATGTTAATGTTACACATTGCAGCCTCTTTAAAACAAATAACATAAAAAAATGTTTGAGTTGTTATATACAGTATAGGACTGTGCAAAAATCTTAAGCAACAAAAGAAAATTATTTTTGACGTTATTTATCTGAGCAGTCAGTGTGTATTCACTCTGAAAAAAAAAATGCATGATTTAACATATGAACTAGGGATGTGCACCATTCAGAACTGATTTGAGAATGAAATTCTCAAATACGTATCCTAAAATTCAGGATTTTGAATACATATATGAACTTGAATTTCAGTTCATTTTGTTAATCTGAATTACATTTGAATTGTGGTTGAAAACAGGTTGTGGCATTGAAATTTATATTTGAATTTAAAGAAGAAGAACGAAAAAGGGTTTGGATTCAAATTCAAGTTCATATACGTACTGTAGGTGTAGCTTTTAACTAAAATATGAACTTTAATTTAAATATGAATTATACATAAACACATTAACATTGTTATACATCATTGTTATAAAAATGTCGTTTTGTAAAGAATGAAATAATGCAACATTTGAAGTGTCACCTAAAATAATAATTATACTGTCATTTTGTGCACCATGGTGGATCTGCTCATAGGAAGAGCTGAGTGTCTCTCCTTAAAAGTCAGTGTTGGCTGCAGTGACGGCAGTTTCTAACCTAAGAAACGTCCCAAACACTTTTCCTGCATCAAAAGTCAAACTAGTCCCTATTCCTGCCATGAAAGGTTCACATAATGTCACCGATACCTGAACCAACCATGTTTATCAGAGGATGCCAACCCTTTGGCTGCAGCTTTCTCTGCACACGCTGAGAGAGTCTTCAGTGTAGCAGGAAAAGATTTCAGGCCAGAAGATTGCAAATTAAATCATGAAACCTTTGAAGATATTATGCTGAATAAATGTAATAATAATGAAAAATTAGCAATGTGTATTGGAATAAAGCATAATTGTATTTGCCATGACGTTTTGCTTTTCGCTGTAGTGCTATGGTTGAACGGAAAAACTTACTTTTGTGTGCATAAGAAAATAAATAGGAGGAACTACGAAACCAAGTAATTCCTTTTACTATGTATACTTTTTCTTTAATGTTAAAAGATAGACAAACTAGTAATGGGCAAACAGCTCTTCGGCTCTTGAATTAAATTATGCAGGTACTACAGCAAAATGCTCAAAAATACCAAAACACATCAAGAGCTAAATATGCAAAAACAATAAATACCTTCCTGTGGAAAAGGGGCAACATAAACCAAATGTAAAGTCACGAAAATCATGAAAATATAAAGTACACTTTACACACTTCATTTCTTTGAATTGAAATTAATTATATTCATCTACCTTCATACATTAATACAAGACATTATATGATTATAATGTTTGTTATTATCATATAATTTTTATTTAGGTATTATGTAGGTGCAGTTAATGTATAGTGTTACCTGATATATACTAATAAGCAGTAATACAATAAAAAGAGAGAAGAATGTCAGCTGTTCTCCAAGAAGTTACTGATTTCTTGGATGGCTAGAAGAACATCGATTCAGTTCCCAAAAATCTGTAAGAACAATTTTTGAGGATCTGTATTTTCCATTGTTATTCTCAAAGGGCTGTCATCATGACTATTTTGCTTTTCAGGTAAAGACTCCAACAGCAGGACTGTGGTACAGCAGCCTGTGTCTG